>NC_053395.1:134645257-134768146 GCF_905171765.1 Bufo bufo
CTCAAATGGCTAAGCCATGCGTGAGAGACTCTAATGGCGGAGTCATACGTAACACTAAAAGGGAGAAGCCATGCGTGAGAGACTCTAATGGCGGAGTCATATGGCGGCTTAATGTCCCTCTTAATTAATTAACAACCACTATGCAGCACCAGTATGACTTGGGGACTCGCATAACCATGATCCTCTCCGACAATGACCTAGGACGCTAACGAGCCTACAACCATATTGCCCCCTAACGAACAACATAAAAAACGGTCACCGGGCCCCCGAAGCCCTGAGGCCCCCCGAAGCCAAGGGATCGACCTTGAAGACCTTACCGTGATGATACGCAATTAAACGTGAGCCCGACCTAAAGGCAAATGCATAGACATTAGTGATCCGAACCACTTGCATGAATGAAACATTAACCAACCGTGAAATTGAAACAGATGGGAGAAAAACAAGAGCCAGAGGCATTGCAGTTAGCTAAGAAAAGACCCTTGTCGTGACAAACAAATGAACAACTGTAAAACATAGTAGGAACTTACTCCTCTCGGCCCACTGTCCGCTAGGGAGCTATTTGGTTAACCGGGCGGGAGATCAACTGCGTGAATGCGAACCAGAAGTAAAGGAGATCAGCCTGCGTAACCCACCACCGAGGAAAGAAACTTAAGCCTGAAAAGAAGCAGCTATGTTTAACGGAAGAGCAGAAGTAGAGCGGTGCGCTGATAGCCCTAGCAAGAATACTGAGTAACCATGATGTAGAACTTAAAGAAATGCCGCTTAACGTGGAAGCAGAGTAGAACCCATGATGCAAGAACAAGTGGGTAAATGCAGCTCTGGATGTGAGAGGTGCCTAAACCATGGTACGGGCACAGCTCTGAGTATGAGCATGAGGAGCATGGTATAACGCAGCTGTATGAATGCAAGCTGAAGGGAACAGAGTATTAATGTAATGCAACCGCGAACGCTGCTCTAGAAGTGAATGGCGTATAGGACAAAAATGTAAATGCATACACACGGCTGTAGCTTGAAAGTAACCATCCTAACCACGATCGTCTGGTCATGGAGCCCAACTCCCTTCGCCCCAGAGCGCTACAAGTCACGGACCGTGGAACCAAGTCTGATCCTACCGTGAATGTAAGCACATGATCCGAATGAGAACTGTGCCACCATGAACTCATGTCTAGGTTCCCCGCCGTGTGTCGTATTTCTCCGACCCGCCAATACAACTAAATGTGGTGTTTAGGAAGTATACTGAATATTACCTGTGTCTTGACTGCACAACATTACCCAATGGGAACCAAATAGCCAATCTATGTGGTATGTAGGTATACAGTGGCATACGTTTGAGCGAATGTGCACGTGAATAAGCTAAAATCCCCGACACGATATCATGTCCCATTAGATTAAAAGAGGTTGTGTTCAGTAATGTAGAGCATTTATAACAATAATACACATCTGTGGAACACTGGGAACAGGGTAACTGGGTGACAGCTCCCATGAAACCAGCCCCGTGCCTAGTAATGTGCCCGTGCTGGTGTACCTGCGCCTCTGTACATGCGCCCACAGACTCCCGGCCGGCGGCGGGGTTACCAATACAGTGCGAGCACCAGGACCACCACGTAGGCCTGCAAATGTCACACATTTGGCCACCCTTGAAGCGAGACTGGGACAGTGAGTGGGGAACAACAGAATGTTCCCCAATGACGATCAGCCACGTGCCTGATGGAAACAGTGGGTACATAAAAACAAGGTATTAATTGATACACCTTATATATCTATATATATATAAAATACCATTAGACGAAAAAATAAAAATAACAACACATCTATTGTTAGTATATGTGTGAGACTCCAGCTATGGTGGAAAGCTGGCGCTATTACACTTTAATACATTGCTTTACACTTGTCTTTCTGGACTGCAGATTCCCTTTGTGTCTTACTTGCGAACATTTCCTGGTAGCTCTTGGGACCAGGGATTAAAGTGTCCAGGACCGTGTGTGAGTTATCAGCGGCATGCAGAAAGACAAGTTTTGTTTTAAAGCACGTACGGCCAATGTAGTGTTTACTTCTGAACTTTGCTAGAAGATGTTTCTAAGGACGCGTAATATTAGCTGTGATTTGTTAATGTCATCGGTGAGTAAAGCAAATACAAGCAGAGGCAGGGATTGCGATATACAATGTACAAAAGGATAAGCGGGATCAACTGATCTGAACAGAACATGCATGAAGAAGCTTCCACCGGCTCATACACCAACACCGCCCTGATAGCACCGCCGTTACAACCCCAACCAGGGGTGTGGGACTGTACTGACCCGAGGACCACCATCATACCACCGGTACCTGCAGTACAGGCCCGATTCCCGTACGTGAAGAACCTACCCTCTATAATACACACACACTGCTGGCACGTAATAACACCCATACCGCGCTGCATGATGCGTACCCAGCAGAAACGCAAACCATCCACAGCACCATGAACCCGCAACACTGCAAGCATGTCAAGAACCCACATTCTGCATAACATACATACTCTGCTGGCATGTACAGAACACACCCCTCTACATAGGAAATAAATGACTTTTTTTTTTTTTTTTAAGGTTTGCTTCCAATTTACGAACACCTCGGGTCTAGCGTCTCCTTGTCAGCAATGGGGGTACCTGCCACGAGCCGCCCGGCGTAGGGAATGCCACCAGCAAACTGCTGTGCCCAAGTACCCATGCTGAAGTACAGCCGTACCGTCACGTGATGCGGACCTGAGGGGGCGGAGCCGCCGTGCGTGCCCAGCACCGTAACATGCGGCCGACCGCTGACCATCGTGCACGCGACTTGCTGCGGCGGGCCTGAGGCATCCAGCCCGCCCCCAGAATCCCGACACGCTGCGGCCCCGACCCCCGCTCCTCCTGCTTCCGACATGGTGAGTGCCTGTAGCGTGCCGGGAGAGCCGCTGCTACCGCCGCCAGCGCAGAGCCCGGGCAGGCTCCTCTTACCTGCGCCGCCTCGGTATCCACGCCAGGACAGTCCTCTAAATTACTTACCCCACCAGAATAACAAAGGTACGGGACGTGCAGGGAACCAGGCATGCGTACGTCACCCAGAAGTACCTGGCCGCACGTCCCGTCCCCTGACCTGCGTGGGGTTAATATAGCCAAGGGGCGTGGCCTCTGCCCCTCCCACAAATACAGGCTGCACGGCAGCCTTAACTACATATATATATATATATATATATATATATATATTTGTTATACACCCCTTTATTCACATAAAAAAAATTTTTGAAGCACATCACTTGCATGATTATCTGCTCCCTAATGTACATGGTCACTCATTGTTTTATATATACTTTCTCTGGCATCTGAATTATGGTAACACTTGTGGATAATGGCAGTGCTATTTTTTCCATATATGGATTTAGTGGCCGAATATATCGGCATTTTGCTTAGCAATCTACTTTATGTATAAACCACATAAAGATACATATGGGATATATGATTGCTCTATTTTGTGCATTAAACATAATATATAATTGTGGTTTACACAGTAGATCTACCATTATCTTTTTACGGCGCTCCAGGACCTTCTGCGGGTCAGGTGATGGTCACGTGACTGATGACGTGCCTGACATGTGACCGATAATAGCGGTGTCTATTGGTTCACATGCGGCGCTTGTGCATGGATGGGTGTGACTTTCTGGCTGATAGTGGTGACGTCGCCCCGCCCATGCATCGACGCGATGACATCACGGACATGCGCAATGGGCCCATGGAGACGCCGACATGTATGGCCAATACGGGGATGCGGTTGGAGTTTGTCTAATGAGTACCAGGTTCATTTGACTTTGGAGCAACATTTCTATTGGTAGTAGTGATCATTTTAATTAACACAGATTGGTATTAAAGACAATTTTTTGTTCATTGGCTATATCATGTCACATGGGGGGCTTAGTAGGGTATTTAGAAGTTTGATTAATTTTGTACCAGTATACTTGAGAAAGGCTACTGTGTAGCCGAAACGTCGTATTTGTGTGTGTACTCTGAGTCCCCAATAAAAGTCACACTGGATATGCTGCTGTGAAATCTTCTGTTATCTATCCGTGGACAGACTGACATTTATCAAAATGAACGAGTCCTGGATCGGCAGCGACTTCTTGGCCCCCGCCGTTGGCTCAGGGCACTGAAGGGTCCCTTGTCAATCTCTCTCCTTGGCTCTCCCTCCCAAACTTCATTGTTTAACTTCTGTATATATTTCTTGATAAATGTATTTATTTATATATTTATTTATTTATGGATTAATTTTTTTATATATTTATTTATCATTTATTTATATATTTCTGTATTGATGAATTTATTTATGTATTTTTTGATGAATTTATGTATTTATTTATGGATGCATTTATTAATATATTTATTTATTTATTGATGACTATTTACTGTATATAGTTCTCTATTGTTGAATTTCTTTCCTTTTTTTGCGGCAAACAATTTTTATTTTTTTTTAATCGATGAGTTTATTTATATTTTTTCATTAATTTATTAAACCTCTTATTGATTTATTCATTCATTTAACTAATTGTTTAAATATATATATTACACATTAAGTCCATTACAATAACGGGCACTAGAACAGTAGTGCATAAGCATGAGTAGGAACAGTAGATCTTAAATGTCAAGGGAACTTGACCACATTGGCTTTTTGTGTCAAATAACTTGATTAAATTGATTAATCATATCAGCGCTAGTATAGTGCAACCCTTAGGGTACTTTCACACTAGCGTTTTTCTTTTACGATAATGAGTTCTGTCATAGGGGCTCAATACCGGAAAAGCTCATCAGTTTTATCCTAATGCATTCTGAATGGAGAGCAAGCCGTTCAGTATGCATAAGAATGTCTTCAGTTCAGTCACTGGACGGTTTTTGGACGGTTTTTCTGGAACCTACAGGATCTGATTTTCTATGTCAAGTCCACAAAGATGAAGCAAAGCTTCAGCAGCCGGGGTCCATGACTGAGTCATCATTGAGGGGAGGGGAACTGATCCCGGTGGCAGAGCCGGGGACACTTCCACACCTGGGCCGCCGTAAGTTGGTTCCTCACTGGCTGCTGTGATCTGACGAGCAGAGGACGGCTGCCGATGACTGGAGCATGGCGCGTGTGTGTGGCGCTGATCATGTATAGGTCGTGCGATCCGCGGTAACCATGCCTCTTCACAGACAAAAGGAGGGTGACAAAGCCGCTGCTAAACCACGGCAGTCCTGCTGCCCTCTGGCTTGTAGGAATTAGCACACGGGGAGGCAGGCTGTGTTACCGCAGTGTTCTTCTCTAGACTTGATGTGCCCGATATGGAAACTGACAGCAGACCTGTGCGGGCAGCGTGTGGAGCTAATGTTGTACTAATTTATTGTGTGCTGTACAAACTTTAAATACAATTGATAAACAATTTTGACAAAGGAAAATATTGCTTTTTGTATGAATGGGAGCACATTCTTGCTCTAGACAACGAACCTGCTGCTATAAGAGGTGTCTAAGTTTATTTTTGTTCTTGTCCAGGTCTGGTGGAGGCCCATTCCTGGGAACTCATTCCTGCTGCAAACAAAGAACCTGCTGCTGTCTGTTCCTGCTGAGTTAGGCCGAGCTATGTGTAGGCCTTAGACTCGACCATTAACATGTACCTGCTGCTCTTTGTCCAGATCATGTGAAGTTATGTGTGGGCCTAATACTCCACCGTTAACTTTATCTGCTGCTTTTGTCTGTCCTTATCTTGATGAGTTATGTGTCGGCCTTGTCCTACACCGTTACCATTTCCCTGCTGCTGTCTGTTCTGTTCCTGCTGAGTTAGGTCCAGCTATATGTATGCCTTATACTACAGCATTACCATTTCCCTGCTGTCTGTTCCTGCTGATTTACACCCAAATATGTGTACGCCTGACACTAAAGTGTTACCATTTTCAAGCTGATGCTGTCTGTCCTGATATTACTGAGTTAGGCCCATCTATGTGTATGCTTTACACTACAGCGTTACCATTTACCTGCTGCAGTCTGTCCTGCTCCTGCTAAGTTTGGTCTAGCTAGGTGTAGGCCTTATACAATACCCTTAACAATTACCTGCTGCTGCTGTCTGTCCTGATCCTGCTGAGGACTACCATCATGGACCACTTATTTGCCCTTTGACTTTATCAACCATCGAATATTAGAATTCTCTTAAACTGGTGTGCATGCTTAATTTTTTGTGCATGTGCTCTCTTCATCATATATTGTCAATATTTACATATATATTATATATATTCTTTTTAATAAAATAAAATCATGCGGTGTTACGCTTCATTCACCCAAAAACTTTTTTTTTAATTTATTTTATTTTATCTGCTATAATTTTGCTTTAATTGGGTTTTCGGCGGCCCTGGTGTGGTTCTTACTAAAACTAGGTGGCGACCGCATGTGGGCTTCCCTTTTTAAAAGGTCTTGTGCAGTTAACATTGTGCAGGACTAATTAACCACCTCCGGACCGCCTAACGCAGGATCGCGTTCCGGAGGTGGCAGCCCTGCGCACAGTCACGCATATACGCGTCATCTCGCGAGACGCGAGACTTCCTGTGAACGCGCGCACACAGGCGCGCGCGCTCACAGGAACGGAAGGTAAGAGAGTTGATCTCCAGCCTGCCAGCGGCGATCGTTCGCTGGCAGGCTGGAGATGTGTTTTTTTTAACCCCTAACAGGTATATTAGACGCTGTTTTGATAACAGCGTCTAATATACCTGCTACCTGGTCCTCTGGTGGTCCCCTTTGTTTGGATCGACCACCAGAGGACACAGGTAGCTCAGTAAAGTAGCACCAAGCACCACTGCACTACACTACACCCCCCCCGTCACTTATTAACCCCTTATTAGCCCCTGATCACCCCTAATCACCCCTGATCACCCCATATAGACTCCCTGATCACCCCCCTGTCATTGATTACCCCCCTGTCATTGATCAACCACCTGTAAAGCTCCATTCAGACGTCCGCATGATTTTTACGGATCCACTGATAGATGGTTCGGATCCGCAAAACGCATCCGGACGTCTGAATGAAGCCTTACAGGGGCGTGATCAATGACTGTGGTGATCACCCCATATAGACTCCCTGATCACCCCCCTGTCATTGATTACCCCCCTGTCATTGATTACCCCCCTGTAAAGCTCCATTCAGACGTCCGCATGATTTTTACGGATCCACTGATAGATGGATCGGATCCGCAAAACGCATCCGGACGTCTGAATGAAGCCTTAAAGGGGCATGATCAATGACTGTGGTGATCACCCCATATAGACTCCCTGATCACCCCCCTGTAAAGCTCCATTCAGATGTCCGCATGATTTTTACGGATGCACTGATACATGGATCGGATCCGCAAAACGCATCCGGTCGTCTGAATGAAGCCTTACAGGGGCATGATCAATGACTGTGGTGATCACCCCCCTGTCATTGATTACCCCCCTGTAAAGCTCCATTCAGATGTCCGCATGATTTTTACGGATGCACTGATAGATGGATCGGATCCGCAAAACGCATCTGGACGTCTGAATGAAGCCTTACAGGGGCATGATCAATGACTGTGGTGATCACCCCATATAGACTCCCTGATCACCCCCCTGTCATTGATTACCCCCCTGTCATTGATTACCCCCCTGTAAAGCTCCATTCAGACGTCCGCATGATTTTTACGGATGCACTGATAGATGGATCGGATCCGCAAAACGCATCCGGACGTCTGAATGAAGCCTTACAGGGGCGTGATCAATGACTGTGGTGATCACCCCATATAGACTCCCTGATCACCCCCCTGTCATTGATTACCCCCCTGTAAAGCTCCATTCAGACGTCCGCATGATTTTTACGGATGCACTGATAGATGGATCGGATCCGCAAAACGCATCCGGACGTCTGAATGAAGCCTTACAGGGGCATGATCAATGACTGTGGTGATCACCCCATATAGACTCCCTGATCACCCCCCAGTCATTGATTACCCCCCTGTCATTGATTACCCCCCTGTAAAGCTCCATTCAGATGTCCGCATGATTTTTACGGATGCACTGATAGATGGATCGGATCCGCAAAACGCATCCGGACGTCTGAATGAAGCCTTACACGGGCGTGATCAATGACTGTGGTTATCACCCCATATAGACTCCCTGATCACCCCCCTGTCATTGATCACCCCCCTGTCATTGATCACCCCCCTGTCATTGATCAACCCCCCTGTCATTGATCAACCCCCCTGTCATTGATCAACCCCCCTGTCATTGATCACCCCCCTGTCATTGATCACCCCCCTGTCATTGATCACCCCTCTGTAAGGCTCCATTCAGATATTTTTTTGGCCCAAGTTAGCGGAATTTTTTTTTTTTTTTCTTACAAAGTCTCATATTCCACTAACTTGTGTCAAAAAATAAAATCTCACATGAACTCACCATACCCCTCACGGAATCCAAATGCGTAAAATTTTTTAGACATTTATATTCCAGACTTCTTCTCACGCTTTAGGGCCCCTAGAATGCCAGGGCAGTATAAATACCCCACATGTGACCCCATTTCGGAAAGAAGACACCCCCAGGTATTCCGTGAGGGGCATATTGAGTCCATGAAAGATTGAAATTTTTGTCCCAAGTTAGCGGAACGGGAGACTTTGTGAGAAAAAAATTAAAAATATCAATTTCCGCTAACTTGTGCCAAAAAAAATAAATTTCTATGAACTCGCCATGCCCCTCATTGAATACCTTGGGGTGTCTTCTTTCCAAAATGGGGTCACATGTGGGGTATTTATACTGCCCTGGCATTCTAGGGGCCCCAAAGTGTGAGAAGAAGTCTGGTATCCAAATGTCTAAAAATGCCCTCCTAAAAGGAATTTGGGCACCTTTGCGCATCTAGGCTGCAAAAAAGTGTCACACATCTGGTATCGCCGTACTCAGGAGAAGTTGGGGAATGTGTTTTGGGGTGTCATTTTACATATACCCATGCTGGGTGAGAGAAATATCTTGGTCAAATGCCAACTTTGTATAAAAAAATGGGAAAAGTTGTCTTTTGCCAAGATATTTCTCTCACCCAGCATGGGTATATGTAAAATGACACCCCAAAACACATTCTCCAACTTCTCCTGAATACGGCGATACCACATGTGTGACACTTTTTTGCAGCCTAGGTGGGCAAAGGGGCCCATATTCCAAAGAGCACCTTTAGGATTTCACAGGTCATTTACCTACTTACCACACATTAGGGCCCCTGGAAAATGCCAGGGCAGTATAACTACCCCACAAGTGACCCCATTTTGGAAAGAAGACACCCCAAGGTATTCCGTGAGGGGCATGGCGAGTTCCTAGAATTTTTTATTTTTTGTCACAAGTTAGTGGAAAATGCTTATTTTTTTTTTTTTTTTTTTTTTCATACAAAGTCTCATATTCCACTAACTTGTGACAAAAAATAAAAAGTTCCATGAACTCACTATGCCCATCAGCGAATACCTTGGGGTCTCTTCTTTCCAAAATGTGGTCACTTGTGGGGTAGTTATACTGCCCTGGCATTCTAGGGGCCCAAATGTGTGGTAAGGAGTTTGAAATCAAATTCTGTAAAAAATGACCTGTGAAATCCGAAAGGTGCTCTTTTGAATATGGGCCCCTTTGCCCACCTAGGCTGCAAAAAAGTGTCACACATCTGGTATCTCCGTAATCGGGAGAAGTTGGGGAATGTGTTTCGGGGTGTCATTTTACATATACCCATGCTGGGTGAGAGAAATATCTTGGCAAAAGACAACTTTTCCCATTTTTTTATACAAAGTTGGCATTTGACCAAGATATTTATCTCACCCAGCATGGGTATATGTAAAAAGACACCCCAAAACACATTCCTCAACTTCTCCTGAATACAGAGATACCAGATGTGTGACACTTTTTTGCAGCCTAGGTGGGCAAAGGGGCCCACATTCCAAAGAGCACCTTTCGGATTTCCCAGGTCATTTACCTACTTACCACACATTTGGGCCCCTAGAATGCCAGGGCAGTATAACTACCCCACAAGTGACCCCATTTTGGAAAGAAGAGACCCCAAGGTATTCGCTGATGGGCATAGTGAGTTCATGGAAGTTTTTATTTTTTGTCACAAGTTTGTGGAATATGAGACTTTGTATGAAAAAAAAAAAAAAATCATCATTTTCCACTAACTTGTGACAAAAAATAAAAAATTCTAGGAACTCGCCATGCCCCTCACGGAATACCTTAGGGTGTCTTCTTTCCAAAATGGGGTCACTTGTGGGGTAGTTATACTGCCCTGGTATTCTAGGGGCCCAAATGTGTGGTAAGGAGTTTGAAATCAAATTCAGGAAAAAATGAGGAGTGAAATCCGAAAGGTGCTCTTTGGAATATGGGCCCCTTTGCCCACCTAGACTGCAAAAAAGTGTCACACATCTGGTATCCCCGTACTCAGGAGAAGTTGAGGAATGTGTTTTGGGGTGTCTTTTTACATATACCCATGCTGGGTGAGATAAATATCTTGGTCAAATGACAACTTTGTATAAAAAAATGGGAAAAGTTGTCTTTTGCCAAGATATTTCTCTCACCCTGCATGGGTATATATAAAATGACACCCCAAAACACATTCCCCACCTTCTCCTGAGTACGGAGATACCAGATGTGTGACACTTTTTTGCAGCCTAGGTGGGCAAAGGGGCCCATATTCCAAAGAGCACCTTTCGGATTTCACAGGTCATTTTTTACAGAATTTGATTTCAAACTCCTTACCACACATTTGGGCCCCTAGAATGCCAGGGCAGTATAACTACCCCACAAGTGACCCCATTTTGGAAAGAAGAGACCCCAAGGTATTCGCTGATGGGCATAGTGAGTTCATAGAACTTTTTATTTTTTGTCACAAGTTAGTGGAATATGAGACTTTGTAAGAAAAAAAAAAAAAAAAAAAATCATCATTTTCCGCTAACTTGTGACAAAAAATAAAAAGTTCTATGAACTCACTATGCCCATCAGCGAATACCTTAGGGTGTGTACTTTCAGAAATGGGGTCATTTGTGGGGTGTTTGTACTGTCTGGGCATTGTAGAACCTCAGGAAACATGACAGGTGCTCAGAAAGTCAGAGCTGCTTCAAAAAGCGGAAATTCACATTTTTGTACCATAGTTTGTAAACGCTATAACTTTTACCCAAACCATTTTTTTTTTACCCAAACATTTTTTTTTTATCAAAGACATGTAGAACTATAAATTTAGAGCAAAATTTCTATATGGATGTCGTTTTTTTTGCAAAATTTTACAACTGAAAGTGAAAAATGTCATTTTTTTGCAAAAAAATCGTTAAATTTCGATTAATAACAAAAAAAGTAAAAATGTCAGCAGCAATGAAATACCACCAAATGAAAGCTCTATTAGTGAGAAGAAAAGGAGGTAAAATTCATTTGGGTGGTAAGTTGCATGACCGAGCAATAAACGGTGAAAGTAGTGTAGGTCAGAAGTGTAAAAAGTGGCCTGGTCTTTCAGGGTGTTTAAGCACTGGGGGCTGAGGTGGTTAAGGACCCTAATGAAATTTTATTATTTTGTTATTTTCTTGTTTGTTTTAATCAGGATTTAGGTTCGAAAATAGTGTTGTCTGTCACCCTGACTTCCATGTTGACCTCTCCACATGGTTGGGTATGACTGGCGTTATACTCATCCGTGTGGTAATCCTGTTTAGGGAATGGAGCGTTATTGCCAGATCTATAAATTTATATATACATTTTTATTTGATGTTACTTCTTGACAACTATGAAATGATACTGTGCACATGAGATTTTTATAGAATCAAAGCTTTTTATTTTTCATTATAAACTGTGGTATATATAATATTCTTGAAGCCATGTCACCATTTTGGGAGTTATTCTTATCATTTCCAAGGTTTGCTATCATGTGACCGCATAAACAGGATGCGTTTGTGGCTCAGCTTGCGTTCAGTTTCTGGTGCGAACACGTGATCTGTTATCATGTGAACACCCTGTCTATGGACACAAGCGGTCTGTGTGTGTTCCTCCTTTGATGCGATCACATTATTGCATCACATTTTTAGTTATGTAATGCGGAAGCAATGCGCCAACATGCGCGGTTAAGCAAATGGGACGCTATATTGGATCCATGCTGGTTATTTTTTGGCCCTGTCCATTATGTTTTTAATCGGTACACTGGATATTTTAAAGACAAAATTGCATTTTGACATATTTTTTAAATCTGGAATTGTGATGAATTAAGGAAATAATATGAATTCAAATACTTTAATGGAAGTTAATAATTTCTTAACAGTATGGATACTTGTATATTATTGAATTATTTTTTATGTTTAGACATAATACGAATCAAACACATTAAATCTAATTCAATTATTAATAGTTTTTATTAAATAATCACCTAAGTTTGTATTTGTAATTGGCACCATTTACTTTTGTCACAGCTTGAGAAAGGTCCCATTGTGTGGACTGAAACGTCGCTTTTGGTTGAATAAACACACATTTTATTGAGGCTGTGCCGTGTCATGTGTTTATATATATGCAGTGGATATAAAAAGTCTACACACCTGTGTTAAAATGTCATGTTTCTGTGATGTAAAAAAAATGAGACAAAGATAAATCATTTCAGAACTTTTTCCACCTTTAATGTGACCTATAAACTGTACAACTCAATTGAAAAACAAACTGAAATCTTTTAAGTAGAGGGAAGAAAAAATATAAACATAAAATATGGTTGCATAACTTTGCATAACTGTGCACACCCAACTAGCTTCGGCGGGGCTAAGAGCCATTCAAGTGAACGGAGTTTAGCCGCGCCCAGGCCAGTTGATACTAGTCGTGACGTCACTGGGCCAGCAGTAAACAGTGAGAAGGCTGCGGCGCTGCTGGAGCGCCGATGCCTTCTCAAACAGCTGATCGGCGGGGTCCCGGGTGTCGGACCCCCGCCGGTCAGATGCTGATTATCTATCCTGAGGATAGATCATCAATTAAAACAAACTGTAGAACCCTTTTAAACTAATACTTTGTTGAAGCACCATTTGATTTCATTACAGCACTCAGTCTTTTTGAGTATGAGTCTATCAGCATGGCACATTTTGACTTGGGCAAGATTTGCCCACTCTTCTTTGCAAAAACACTCCAAATCTGTCAGATTGCGAGGGCTT
Organism: Bufo bufo; assembly: GCF_905171765.1. NCBI lineage: Eukaryota > Metazoa > Chordata > Amphibia > Anura > Bufonidae > Bufo > Bufo bufo. The sequence continues at coordinate 134,658,415 of NC_053395.1, forward strand.
CTCCTGTGCACAGCCTTCTTCAGATCACCCCACAGATTTTCAATCGGATTCAGGTCTGGGTTCTGGCTGGGCCATTCCAAAACTTTAATCTTCTTCTGGTGAAGCCGTTCCTTTGTTGATTTGGATGTATGCTTTGGGTCGTTGTCATGCTGAAAGATGAAGTTTCTCTTCATGTTCAGCTTTCTAGCAGAAGCCTGAAGGTTTTGTGCCAATATTGACTGGTATTTGGAACTGTTCATAATTCCCTCTAGCTTAACTAAGGCCCCAGTTCCAGTTGAAGAAAAACAGCCCCAAAGCATGATGCTGCCACCACCATGCTTCACTGTCAGTATGGTGTTCTTTTGGTGATGTGCAGTGTTGTTTTTGCGCCAAACATATCTTTTGGAATTATGGCCAAAAAGTTCAACCTTGGTTTCATCAGACCATAATACCTTTTCACACATACTTTTGGGAGACTTCAGATGTGTTTTTGCAAAATGTAGCCTGGCTTGGATGTTTTTCTTCGTAAGAAAAGGCTTTCGTCTTGCCACTCTACCCCATAGCCCAGACATATGAAGAATACGGGAGATTGTTGTCACATGTACCACACAGGCAGTACTTGCCAGATATTCCTGAAGCTCCTTTAATGTTGATGTAGGCCTCTTGGTAGCCTCCCAGACCAGTTTTCTTCTCGTCTTTTCATCAATTTTGGAGGGACGTCCCGTTCTTGGTAATGTGACTGTTGTGCCATATTTTCTTCACTTGATGATGACTGTCTTCACTGTGTTCCATGGTATATCTAATGCCTTGGAAATTCTTTTGTACCCTTCTCCTGATGGATACCTTTTAACAATGAGATCCCTCTGATGTTTTGGAAGCTCTCTGTGGACAATGGCTTTTGCTGTGGTATGCGACTAAGAAAATTTCAGGAAAGACCAACTAGAGCAGCTGAACTTTATTTGGGGTTAATCAGAGGCACTTTAAATGATGGCAGATGTATGCTGACTCCTATTTAATGTGATTTTGAATGTGATTGCTTAATTCTGAACACAGCTACATCCCCAGTTATAACAGGGTGTGCACACTTATGCAACCACATTATTTTTTGTTTTGTTTTCTTCCCTCCACCTAAAATATTTCAGTTTGTTTTTTAATTGAGGGGTACAGTTTATAGGTCACATTAAAGGTGGAAAAAGTTCTGAAATGATTTATCTTTGTCTCATTTTTTTTACAGCACAGAAACCTGACATTTTAACAAGGGTGTGTAGACTTTTTATATCCACTGTGTATATATATATATATATATATATATATATACACACACACTCACCTAAAGAATTATTAGGAACACCTGTTCTATTTCTCATTAATGCAATTATCTAGTCAACCAATCACATGGCAGTTGCTTCAATGCATTTAGGGGGCTGGTCCTGGTCAAGACAATCTCCTGAACTCCAAACTGAATGTCAGAATGGGAAAGAAAGGTGATTTAAGCAATTTTGAGCGTGGCATGGTTGTTGGTACCAGACGGGCCGGTCTGATTATTTCACAATCTGCTCAGTTACTGGGATTTTCATGCACAACCATTTCTAGGGTTTAGAAAGAATGGTGTGAAAAGGGAAAAACATCCAGTATGCAGCAGTCCTGTGGGCAAAAATGCCTTGTGGATGGTAGAGGTCAGAAGAGAATGGGCCGACTGATTCAAGCTGATAGAAGAGCAACGTTGACTGAAATAACCACTCGTTACAACCGAGGTATGCAGCAAAGCATTTGTGAAGCCACAACACGCACAACCTTGAGGCGGATGGGCTACAACAGCAGAAGACCCCACCGGGTACCACTCATCTCCACTACAAATAGGAAAAAGAGGCTACAATTTGCACGCGCTCACCAAAATTGGACTGTTGAAGACTGGAAAAATGTTGCCTGGTCTGATGAGTCTCGATTTCTGTTAAGACATTCAAATGGTAGAGTCCGAATTTGGCGTAAACAGAATGAGAACATGTATCCATCATGCCTTGTTACCACTGTGCATGCTGGTGGTGGTGGTGTAATGGTGTGGGGGATGTTTTCTGGGCACACTTTAGGCCCCTTAGTGCCAATTGGGCATCGTTTAAATGCCACGGGCTACCTGAGCATTGTTTCTGACCATGTCCATCCCTTCATGACCACCATGTACCCATCCTCTGATGGCTACTTCCAGCAGGATAATGCACCATGTCACAAAGCTCGAATAATTTCAAATTGGTTTCTTGAACATGACAATGAGTTCACTGTACTAAAATGGCCCCCACAGTCACCAGATCTCAACCCAATAGAGCATCTTTGGGATGTGGTGGAACGGGAGCTTCGTGCCCTGGATGTGCATCCCTCAAATCTCCATCAACTGCAAGATGCTATCCTATCAATATTGACCAACATTTCTAAAGAATGCTATCAGCACCTTGTTGAATTAATGCCACGTAGAATTAAGGCAGTTCTGAAGGCAAAAGGGGGTCCAACACCGTATTAGTATGGTGTTCCTAATAATTCTTTAGGTGAGTGTATATATATATATATATATATATATTTTAAAAAAAAATTATTATTATTATTTCTTGTGGGCTTTACAATCTTAAAAATCCTTTGAAATACAAAAACGGCAAAGGAATATATTGCAATTTGTGTGTATGGGAACACATTCCTGCTGCCAACAAAGAACATATTGCTGTCAGAGGTGTATAAGTTTTTTTGGGGGGTTGCCCCGGTCTGGCAGGTTCCAATTCCTGGGAACATATTCCTGCTACAAACAAAGTAGCGAGCTATGTGTAGGCCTTATACTACACCTTTTGCCAAGTACCTGCTGCTGCTACTGTGGTCCTGATCCTGCTGAGTTTTGTGTAGGCCGTTTACTCGCCCATTACCTTTACCTGCTGCTGCGGTCTGTCCTGATCCAGATGAGTTTTCCCCAGGACTAAAGGGGCCTTTCTGCAACCTTATAATATCTAAAAACGAAAGCACACGTTTGAACGTAAAGAAATATTTATTAACAATGTTGATGAACAAATATGCCTTTAAGGCTTTTTTAGTTGCTTATGGAGGTCCAGCAACTCCTGGATCCCCTTACGGTGCAGCCCCTCCAGCTGATGCACCTTCTTATCCAGATGCCGCTGCTGCTGCTGATGTAACCTCCTTTGCTGCTCCAGTATTATCTTTTCCTGGGCGCTGATCTCCAGCATTGCCCTTTAATTGGCCTGCTGCAGCTCTCATAATTATTTTTTTAATTTACTGAGTACTCTTAGGATTTAAAAAAATATTAACCACCTCCGGACCGCTGTACGCAGATTCGCGTTCCGGAGGTGGCAGCGCTGCGCACAATCACGCATATACGCGTCATCTCGCGAGACGCGAGATTTCGCTCCAAGCCGGCCCGCGCATGCGCATCGCGGGCCGGCAAAATTCAAAGAACAAGTTCATCACCAGCCTGCCAGCAACGATCATTGGCTGGCAGGCTGGCGATTTTCAAAAAATCCAATCAAAAGTCATATAACAGATCATATTAGTAAATATGATCTGTTATATGGCTTGTCTGCTCCTGTGCTGGTCCTTTTCGTCGGTTGGATCCAGCAGAGGAGCAGACTGAACTGTGAGTAGCACCAAACACTACACCTTAGCCCCAGATCACCCCCCTGCACCCCAATTAACCCTTTGATCACCCCTTTGATCGCCCCTGTCAATCACTAGTGAAAGGAAAAAAAGTGATCAGTGTAAACTGTCACTTTTTTTTTTCACTGGTATTGGCTCTTAGGTTTTAGGGATAGTTTAGGCCCCTTGGTTAGGTAGTTAGCGTCAGTTAGCGCCCACCCCACCGCACCGCAGTCACTTTTATTCGCTGAATAGCGTATCGCTAATCAGCATTTGTACTTTTATAGTATCTGTAAGTGATCAAAACTGATCACGGTCAGATCTATAATAGTATTAGTGTCACTTTAGTTCGCCCTCCACCCAAAACGCAGTGTTTGCCCGATCAGGCCTGATCGGTCGCCCACACGTGCGTTCACCCACGCCCGCCCCACCGCAGTGACAAAAAAAATATATTTTTTGATCACTGCACATTCATTTTACACGCACTGCGGCGATAAAAAAATCAGTTTTGATATTTTTTATCAACCGCAGCGGCCTCCGGTACTTCGCTAGCCTCCCCTTTGTAAGACAGGCTTGCTTTTTTTCTTGGGTAGTCTCAGGGAATACCCCTAAATTTAGTAGTCCAAATGTCAAACAGGGGGTATTCTTCTGAAGAGGCCTACAGGATTCTGACCCAGTCGGATGAGGAGTGGGAACCCTCATCTGACGAATCTAGCGGGTCAGAATATGAACCTGTAGAAAGCAGTGGCTCTCTGACCCAAAGTTCGGACGAGGAGGTTGAGGTCCCTGGCAGCACCAGGCGTACCCGGCCCCGTGTCGCTAGACCACAGGTTATGCAGGATCCGCTTCAAGAGCAGCAGAGTGGGGCTGTCGCTGCCGGATCACGTGGTGAGGCATACACCAGCAGCGCAGCCCTCCCTGGACCTAGTACCAGCACTGCCGTACAACATGGTGACGTGGCGAGCACCAGAAGGGCAGTTGAAGCTGGTACGGTGGCACGTGCACTAGTTACCCCGTCGCAGCCACCGCACAGACAGGCCCGTAGAGCCCCTAGAATCCCTGAGGTGCTGGCAAACCCTGATTGGCAGTCACCAACTTCAGCCGCACCTGTAGTTCCCCCTTTCACCGCCCAGTCTGGAGTTCGGGTTGAGACAGCTCAAATCGGTTCGGCCCTGGGATTTTTTGAGCTGTTCTTGACTGCGGAGCTCTTGGACTTAGTCGTGGCAGAGACAAACCGGTATGCCACACAATTTATATCCGCCAACCCGGGAAGCTTTTATGCCCAGCCTTTCCGGTGGAAACCAGTCCAAGTTTCCGAACTTAAAATTTTTTTGGGCCTTCTCCTCAACATGGGCCTGACAAAAAAGCATGAATTGTGGTCATACTGGTCCACGCACCCGATTCATCACATGCCCATGTTCTCTGCTGCTATGTCCAGGGCACGATTTGAGGCCATCTTCCGTTTCCTGCATTTTAGCGACAACACCACCTCCCGTCCCAGAGGCCACCCAGCTTTTGACCGGCTCCACAAAATTCGGCCCCTCATAGACCATTTCAACCAGAAATTTGCAGATTTGTATACCCCCGAGCAAAACATCTGCGTAGACGAGTCCCTAATACATTTTACCGGGCGCCTTGGCTTCAAACAGTACATCCCAAGCAAGCGTGCCCGGTATGGGGTCAAATTGTATAAGCTCTGTGAAAGGGCCACAGGCTATACCCACAAATTTCGGATCTATGAGGGAAAAGATCAGACCCTGGAGCCGGTCGGTTGCCCTGACTACCTGGGGAGCAGTGGGAAGACAGTCTGGGACTTGGTGTCACCCTTATTCGGCAAGGGGTACCATCTTTATGTGGACAATTTTTACACAAGTGTGGCCCTCTTTAGGCATTTGTTTCTAGAACGGATTTGCGCCTGTGGCACCGCGCGAACTAGTCGCGTGGGCTTCCCCCAACGGCTTGTAACCACCCGTCTTGCAAGGGGGGAGAGGGCTGCCTTGTGTAACGAAGAACTGCTCGCGAAATGGAGAGACAAGCGTGACGTTAACATGCTCTCCTCCATTCACGCAGACACGACAATCCAAATTGAGCGAGCAACCCGTGTCATTGAAAAGCCCCTCTGTGTCCACGACTATAATGCGCTCATGGGAGGGGTGGACTTCAATGACCAGATGTTGTCTCCGTATTTAGTTTCCCGCAGAACCAGACGCTGGTATAAGAAGGTGTCTGTATATTTAATTCAATTGGCGCTGTATAATAGTTTTGTTCTCTACAGTAAGGCTGAGAGAACACGATCCTTCCTCAAATTCCAGGAAGAGATCATCGAGAACCTCCTTTACCCAGGAGGTTCCGTGGCCCCATCCACCAGTGTAGTTAGCCGTCTACACGAGCGACATTTCCCCAGTGTCGTTCCTGGTACCTCAACCCAACTGTCACCCCGAAAAAGATGTCGTGTCTGTAGCAGGAGTGGAATAAGGCGTGACACCCGCTATTTCTGTCCTGACTGTCCTGACCACCCTGCCCTATGCTTTGGTAAGTGTTTCCGGAAGTACCACACACAGGTACACCTAGCATAGGGATTGCATCTCACAGGACAGGCACACAGGGCTATTAGGGCCCTTTTACTCACAGCTGCTGCAAACCTCTCCTTTCACCTGGGATAAAGTGCATAACGTACTTCGCCACATCTTTGGGCGATTTGCGCTTTGCACATTGTCCCATGGGGAAGGAGAGGTTTGTTCTATAAAGGTAAAAAAAACTAAACAAAAAAAAAATTACCGGTAAGTAAAAAAGTTTAAAAAGTTTAAAAAAAGTTAATATGTTCTGTTCTAAAGTTAATAAAGTTATTGCTTTGCGGCCTGGTTTTTTCTTTTTTGTTTTGTTTTTTTTACCTTTCAGGTGGACCAACCGATCGACTAGCTGCAGCACTGATGTGCATTCTGACAGAAGCATTGCGCTGCTGTCAGACTACACGCAAGTCGGTGTATGCGGCGCTGCAAGACGAGATTTCTCCTCTGCAGTAAAAGATACGTTTGCCGAGGCATATGAGCTGAGGAGGTGGCGGTGTTCATATACTTTGGCAAACACTTTGTATATATAAAAAAAAAAATCCCGGCAATGATTTATTCATCCACATCGATTGATGTGAATGGAGAAATCGGGTTTGCCAGGGCATACGAGCTAAGTGGGTATGGATGTTGGGCGGAGCTCCTATGTCCTGGCAGACGCCTTTCCCCTCCTTTTTTTTTTTTGGCAGAGATTTTTTCATGCACATTGATCGATGCGAATGAAAAAATCTGTGCCGTTCATTTTTTTCTTTCAGCCCAGAGGCTGAACGGAAAAAAAAAATCTCATTACCCGTATGCTCAATATAAGGAGAATAGCAGAAACTCCTAATGCTGGGCATACATGTAATGATTGTGGAGACCCTCAAATGCCAGGGCAGTACAAACACCCCACAAATAACACCATTTTGGAAAGAAGACACCCCAAGGTATTCGCTGAGGGGCATATTGAGTCCATGAAAGATTGAAATTTTTGTCCCAAGTTAGCGGAAAGGGAGACTTTGTGAGAACAAAATCAAAAAAATCAATTTCCGCTAACTTGTGCCAAAATTTTTTTTTTCTATGAACTCGCCATGCCCCTCATTGAATACCTTGGGGTGTCTTCTTTCCAAAATGGGGTCACATGTGGGGTATTTATACTGCCCTGGCATTTTAGGGGCCCCAAAGCGTGAGAAGAAGTCTGGTATCCAAATGTCTAAAAATGCCCTCCTAAAAGGAATTTGGGCACCTTTGCCCACCTAGGCTGCAAAAAAGTGTCACACATCTGGTATCTCTGTATTCAGGAGAAGTTGAGGAATGTGTTTTGGGGTGTCTTTTTACATATACCCATGCTGGGTGAGATAAATATCTTGGTCAAATGCCAACTTTGTATAAAAAAATGGGAAAAATTGTCTTTTGCCAAGATATTTCTCTCACCCAGCATGGGTATATGTAAAATGACACCCCAAAACACATTCCCCACCTTCTCCTGAGTACGGAGATACCAGATGTGTGACACTTTTTTGCAGCCTAGGTGGGCAAAGGGGCCCACATTCCAAAGAGCACCTTTCGGATTTCACAGGTCATTAACCTACTTACCACACATTAGGGCCCCTGGAAAATGCCAGGGCAGTATAACTACCCCACAAGTGACCCCATTTTGGAAAGAAGACACACCAAGGTATTCCGTGAGGGGCATGGCGAGTTCCTAGAATTTTTTATTTTTTGTCACAAATTAGTGGAAAATGATGATTTTTTTTTTTTTTTTTTCATACCCCTTTGCCCAGCTAGGCTGCAAAAAAGTGTCACACATCTGGTATCTCCGTACTCAGGAGAAGGTGGGGAATGTGTTTTTTTTTTTTTTTCATCCCCTTTGCCCAGCTAGGCTGCAAAAAAGTGTCACACATCTGGTATCTCCGTACTCAGGAGAAGGTGGGGAATGTGTTTTGGGGTGTCATTTTACATATACCAATGCTGGGTGAGAGAAATATCTTGGCAAAAGACAACTTTTCCCATTTTTTTATACAAAGTTGGCATTTGACCAAGATATTTATCTCACCCAGCATGGGTATATGTAAAAAGACACCCCAAAACACATTCCTCAACTTTTCCTGAATACAGAGATACCAGATGTGTGACACTTTTTTGCAGCCTAGGTGGGCAAAGGGGCCCATATTCCAAAGAGCACCTTTCGGATTTCACAGGTCATTTTTTACAGAATTTGATTTCAAACTCCTTACCACACATTTGGGCCCCTAGAATGCCAGGGCAGTATAACTACCCCACAAGTGACCCCATTTTGGAAAGAAGAGACCCCAAGGTATTCGCTGATGGGCATAGTGAGTTCATGGAAGTTTTTATTTTTTGTCACAAGTTAGTGGAATATGAGACTTTGTATGAAAAAAAAATAAAAAAAAAAATAATAATTTTCCACTAACTTGTGACAAAAAATAAAAAATTCTAGGAACTCGCCATGCCCCTCACGGAATACCTTGGGGTGTCTTCTTTCCAAAATGGGGTCACTTGTGGGGTAGTTATACTGCCCTGGCATTCTAGGGGCCCAAATGTGTGGTAAGGAGTTTGAAATCAAATTCTGTAAAAAATGACCTGTGAGATCCGAAAGGTGCTCTTTGGAATATGGGCCCCTTTGCCCACCTAGGCTGCAAAAAAGTGTCACACATCTGGTATCTCCGTACTCAGGAGAAGGTGGGGAATGTGTTTTGGGGTGTCATTTTACATATACCCATGCTGGGTGAGAGAAATATCTTGGCAAAAGACAACTTTTCCCATTTTTTTTATACAAAGTTGGCATTTGACCAAGATATTTATCTCACCCAGCATGGGTATATGTAAAAAGACACCCCAAAACACATTCCTCAACTTCTGCTCAGAAAGTCAGAGCTGCTTCAAAAAGCGGAAATTCACATTTTTGTACCATAGTTTGTAAACGCTATAACTTTTACCCAAACCATTTTTTTTTACCCAAACATTTTTTTTTTATCAAACACATGTAGAACAATAAATTTAGAGCAAAATTTATATATGGATCTCGTTTTTTCTGCAAAATTTGACAACTGAAAGTGAAAAATGTCATTTTTTTGCAAAAAAATCGTTAAATTTCAATTAATAACAAAAAAAGTAAAAATGTCAGCAGCAATGAAATAGCACCAAATGAAAGCTCTATTAGTGAGAAGAAAAGGAGGTAAAATTCATTTGGGTGGTAAGTTGCATGACCGAGCAATAAACGGTGAAAGTAGTGTAGGTCAGAAGTGTAAAAAGTGGTCTGGTCTTTCAGGGTGTTTAAGCACTGGGGGCTGAGGTGGTTAAAATTACTTTCAATTATGATTAAGAGGCAATTCGTGCATTCTATGGAGTATTTATAAAAGGACTGACGATTTACATTACAATTCGTTATTTAATGATATTTATGATGATTATATAGTTTGTTAGTTAGTGATAGTTCAGTATAGTATAATGTTATTTAGTTGGTTAGTTAGTGCTAGTTCAGTACAGTATACTTGTATTTAGTTGGTTAGTTTGTGATAGTTACTTAGAGTATAATGTTATTTAGTTGTTTAGTTAATGATTTTTATGTAGATTAAAGAGTTAGTGTCCAGTGTGGTTTTATTTTACTGTTGTGTGTTGTCCCCTCATTTTTGGCCCTTTGTTTCTGTACATGTTATGGATACAGAATTATATTGCTGTGTGCACATATTTACCCTTCTGGCGGGGGCTGGTGACAACCTACTCCTTCTCCTCTTTTTTCTCATCAGGAGCTCGGAGGGGGGAATGCAGCTGCAGAGAGGGACCAGCCTCTTTGGCCTCCACCTCCATCATTTCGCCAACATTAGGTGGTGGTGGAGCATCTGCTTGCTGGGAGGGTCCAGCATGCTCTCCCTCCTCCTCAAATGCCAAGACCATAACCATCACCATACAGAGGGAACTGGAACCCCTGTAATCACACAATGTTTAGAATTTAGACAAACAAATGCAAATTTACTTCTTAATAACTGGGCCATTTTTCTCCTTTCTGCCTGGGCCATTTTTGAACAAATCTGACATGTGTCAATTTATGTGGTAGTAACTTTAAAACACTTTTACTTATCCAGGCCATAATGAGATTGTTTTCTCGTCACATAATTCATGAAAGTGGAAAAATTCAGTCACAAAACTTCATTTGTATTTTTTTTTGAATACTAAATTTACCAAAAATTTGATCACTTAGTATTACGCTTTTGTGATGTAAGGTGTCAACAAAATGACAGTTTTTCTTTTCTTTTTTTTTTTACGGTGTTCACCTGAGGGGTTAGGTCATGTGATATTTTTATACTGCTGGTTATTACGGACGTAGCGATACCTAATATGTATATTTTGTATTTTATTATTACTACACAATAATAGCATTTTTAACCAAAATAAATCATGTTTTAATGTCTCCATATTCTGCGAGCCATATTTGTTTTTTTGTTTTTTTGGGCGATTGTCTTAAGTAGGGGCTAATTTTTTGCGGGATGAGGTGACGGTTAAATTGGGGGTCATACAACGTTTTAATTGCTTCGTGTTGCACTTTTAGTAACATAGTAACATAGTATATAAGGCCGAAAAAAGACATTTGTCCATCCAGTTCGGCCTGTTATCCTGCAAGTTGATCCAGAGGAAGGCAAAAAAAAACAACTGTGAGGTAGAAGCCAATTTTCCCATCTTAACCACCTCAGCCCCCAGTGCTTAAACACCCTGAAAGACCAGGCCACTTTTTACACTTCTGACCTACACTACTTTCACCATTTATTGCTCGGTCATGCAACTTACCACCCAAATGAATTTTACCTCCTTTTCTTCTCACTAATAGAGCTTTCATTTGGTGGTATTTCATTGCTGCTGACATTTTTACTTTTTTTGTTATTAATCGAAATTTAACGATTTTTTTGCAAAAAAATGACATTTTTCACTTTCAGTTGTAAAATTTTGCAAAAAAAATGACATCCATATATAAATTTTGCTCTAAATTTATTGTTCTACATGTCTTTGATAAAAAAAAAATGTTTGGGTAAAAAAAAAATGGTTTGGGTAAAAGTTATAGCGTTTACAAACTATGGTACAAAAATGTGAATTTCCGCTTTTTGAAGCAGCTCTGACTTTCTGAGCACCTGTCATGTTTCCTGAGGTTCTACAATGCCCAGACAGTACAAACACCCCACAAATGACCCCATTTCGGAAAGTACACACCCTAAGGTATTCGCTGAGGGGCATAGTGAGTTCATAGAACTTTTTATTTTTTGTCACAAGTTAGCGGAAAATGATGATTTTTTTTTTTTTTTTTTTTCTTACAAAGTCTCATATTCCACTAACTTGTGACAAAAAATAAAAACTTCCATGAACTCACTATGCCCATCACGAAATACCTTGGGGTCTCTTCTTTCCAAAATGGGGTCACTTGTGGGGTAGTTATACTGCCCTGGCATTCTAGGGGCCCAAATGTGTGGTAAGGAGTTTGAAATCAAATTCTGTAAAAACTGACCAGTGAAATCCGAAAGGTGCTCTTTGGAATGTGGGCCCCTTTGCCCACCTAGGCTGCAAAAAAGTGTCACACATCTGGTATCTCCGTATTCAGTATAAGTTGGGGAATGTGTTTTGGGGTGTCATTTTACATATACCCATGCTGGGTGAGATAAATATCTTGGTCAAATGCCAACTTTGTATAAAAAAATGGGAAAAGTTGTCTTTTGCCAAGATATTTCTCTCACCCAGCATGGGTATATGTAAAAAGACACCCCAAAACACATTCCCCAACTTCTCCTGAATACGGAGATACCAGATGTGTGACACTTTTTTGCAGCCTAGGTGGGCAAAGGGGCCCATATTCCAAAGAGCACCTTTCGGATTTCACTCGTCATTTTTTACAGAATTTGATTTCAAACTCCTTACCACACATTTGGGCCCCTAGAATGCCAGGGCAGTATAACTACCCCACAAGTGACCCCATTTTGGAAAGAAGAGACCCCAAGGTATTCGCTGATGGGCATAGTGAGTTCATGGAAGTTTTTATTTTTTGTCACAAGTTAGTGGAATATGAGACTTTGTATGAAAAAAAAAAAAATATAAAAAAAATCATCATTTTCCACTAACTTGTGACAAAAAATAAAAAATTCTAGGAACTCGCCATGCCCCTCACGGAATACTTTGGGGTGTCTTCTTTCCAAAATGGGGTCACTTGTGGGGTAGTTATACTGCCCTGGCATTTTCCAGGGGCCCTAATGTGTGGTAAGTAGGTAAATGACCAGTGAAATCCAAAAGGTGCTCTTTGGAATATGGGCCCCTTTGCCCACCTAGGCTGCAAAAAAGTGCCACACATGTGGTATCTCCGTACTCAGGAGAAGTTGGGGAATGTGTTTTGGGGTGTCTTTTTACATATACCCATGCTGGGTGAGAGAAATATCTTGGCAAAAGACAACTTTTCCCATTTTTTTTATACAAAGTTGGCATTTGACCAAGATATTTATCTCACCCAGCATGGGTATATGTAAAATGACACCCCAAAACACATTCCCCACCTTCTCCTGAGTACGGAGATACCAGATGTGTGACACTTTTTTGCAGCCTAGGTGGGCAAAGGGGCCCATATTCCAAAGAGCACCTTTCGGATTTCACTCGTCATTTTTTACAGAATTTGATTTCAAACTCCTTACCACACATTTGGGCCCCTAAAATACCAGGGCATTATACCTACCCCACAAGTGACCCCATTTTGGAAAGAATAGACCCCAAGGTATTCGCTGATGGGCATAGTGAGTTCATGGAAGTTTTTATTTTTTGTCACAAGTTAGTGGAATATGAGACTTTGTATGAAAAAAAAAAATAAATAAAAATCATCATTTTCCACTAACTTGTGACAAAAAAAAAAACATTCTAGGAACTCGCCATGCCCCTCACGGAATACCTTGGGGTGTCTTCTTTCCAAAATGGGGTCACTTGTGGGGTAGTTATACTGCCCTGGCATTTTCCAGGGGCCCTAATGTGTGGTAAGTAGGTAAATGACCAGTGAAATCCGAAAGGTGCTCTTTGGAATATGGGCCCCTTTGCCCACCTAGGCTGCAAAAAAGTGTCACACATCTGGTATCTCCGTACTCGGGAGAAGTTGGGGAATGTGTTTTGGGGTGTCTTTTTACATATACCCATGCTGGGTGAGAGAAATATCTTGGCAAAAGACAACTTTTCCCATTTTTTTATACAAAGTTGGCATTTGACCAAGATATTTATCTCACCCAGCATGGGTATATGTAAAATGACACCCCAAAACACATTCCCCAACTTCTCCTGAGTACGGCGATACCAGATGTGTGACACTTTTTTGCAGCCTAGATGCGCAAAGGGGCCCAAATTCCTTTTAGGAGGGCATTTTTAGACATTTGGATACCAGACTTCTTCTCACGCTTTGGGGCCCCTAGAATGCCAGGGCAGTATAAATACCCCACATGTGACCCCATTTTGGAAAGAAGACACCCCAAGGTATTCAATGAGGGGCATGGCGAGTTCATAGAATTTTTTTTTTTTTGGCACAAGTTAGCGGAAATTGATATTTTTTATTTTTTTCTCACAAAGTCTCCCGTTCCGCTAACTTGGGACAAAAATTTCAATCTTTCATGGACTCAATATGCCCCTCACGGAATACCTGGGGGTGTCTTCTTTCCGAAATGGGGTCACATGTGGGGTATTTATACTGCCCTGGCATTCTAGGGGCCCTAAAGCGTGAGAAGAAGTCTGGAATATAAATGTCTAAAAAATATTACGCATTTGGATTCCGTGAGGGGTATGGTGAGTTCATGTGAGATTTAATTTTTTGTCACAAGTTAGTGGAATATGAGACTTTGTAAGAAAAAAAAATAATAATTCCGCTAACTTGGGCCAAAAAAATGTCTGAATGGAGCCTTACAGGGGGGTGATCAATGACAGGGGGGTGATCAATGACAGGGGGGTTGATCAATGACAGGGGGTTGATCAATGACAGGGGGATGATCAATGACAGGGGGGTGATCAATGACAGGGGGGTGATCAATGACAGGGGGGTGATCAATGACAGGGGGGGTGATCAATGACAGGGGGGGTGATCAATGACAGGGGTGGTGATCAATGACAGGGGGGTAATCAATGACAGGGGGGTGATCAGGGAGTCTATATGGGGTGATAACCACAGTCATTGATCATGCCCCTGTAAGGCTTCATTCAGACGTCCGGATGCGTTTTGCGGATCCGATCCATCTATCAGTGGATCCGTAAAAATCATGCGGACGTCTGAATGGAGCTTTACAGGGGGGTGATCAATGACAGGGGGGTAATCAATGACAGGGGGGTGATCAGGGAGTCTATATGGGGTGATCACCACAGTCATTGATCATGCCCCTGTAAGGCTTCATTCAGACGTCCGGATGCGTTTTGCGGATCCGATCCATCTATCAGTGGATCCGTAAAAATCATGCGGACGTCTGAATGGAGCTTTACAGGGGGGTAATCAATGACAGGGGGGTGATCAATGACAGGGGGGTGATCAGGGAGTCTATATGGGGTGATAACCACAGTCATTGATCATGCCCCTGTAAGGCTTCATTCAGACGCCTGGATGCGTTTTGCGGATCCGATCCATCTATCAGTGGATCCGTAAAAATCATGCGGACATCTGAATGGAGCTTTACAGGGGGGTGATCAGGGAGTCTATATGGGGTGATCACCACAGTCATTGATCATGCCCCTGTAAGGCTTCATTCAGACGTCCGGATGCGTTTTGCGGATCCGATCCATCTATCAGTGGATCCGTAAAAATCATGCGGACGTCTGAATGGAGCTTTACAGGGGGGTAATCAATGACAGGGGGGTGATCAATGACAGGGGGGTGATCAGGGAGTCTATATGGGGTGATAACCACAGTCATTGATCATGCCCCTGTAAGGCTTCATTCAGACGTCCGGATGCGTTTTGCGGATCCGATCCATCTATCAGTGGATCCGTAAAAATCATGCGGACATCTGAATGGAGCTTTACAGGGGGTTGATCAATGACAGGGGGGTAATCAATGACAGGGGGGTGATCAGGGAGTCTATATGGGGTGATCAGGGGTGATTAGGGGTGATCAGGGGCTAATAAGGGGTTAATAAGTGACGGGGGGGGGGGTGTAGTGTAGTGTAGTGGTGCTTGGTGGGACTTTACTGAGCTACCTGTGTCCTCTGGTGGTCGATCCAAACAAATGGGACCACCAGAGGACCAGGTAGCAGGTATATTAGACGCTGTTATCAAAACAGCGTCTAATATACCTGTTAGGGGTTAAAAAAAACACATCTCCAGCCTGCCAGCGAACGATCGCCGCTGGCAGGCTGGAGATCAACTCTCTTACCTTCCGTTCCTGTGAGCGCGCGCGCCTGTGTGCGCGCGTTCACAGGAAATCTCGCGTCTCGCGAGAGGACGCGCCGGCGCGTCCAGGAGGAATGAATCAACCACCTCCAGGACGCGTCTGTGCGTACAGCGGTCCGGAGGTGGTTAAGGGAGGAAATTTCCTTCCCGACTCCAATCAGAATAACTCCCTGGAACAACGACCAAAAAAACAACAAAAAATATTTTATTTAGCACAGTTTTTTTTTTTTTTTTTTAACAGTGTTCACCTAAGGGGTTAGGTCATGTAATATTTTTATAGAGACGGTCGATACGGACGCGGTGATACATATTATGTCAACTTTTTTCCCCCTTTTTTAAATTTAACTTTATTTTGGAAAAAGGATGCTTTTTTTTCTTGAAATTTTTGTTTTTGTTTTAAAACCTATTTTTTTTAACTTTTTTTTCCAGTTTATTTTCTGTCCTTTACTGGGACTTCAACTTTTGGGGGTCTGATCCCCTTTACAATGCATTACAATACTTCTGTATTGTAATGCATTGGCTGTAATTGTATTACCAGTGTAATGCAGGGGGCTGGATCTCACAGGCCCCCCCGGAAGGCATCCACGATGCCTAAGGAAGGCATCGGGCTACCTTCCCTGCCCTGGGGTCCCCGTCACAGCAGCGCGGGGACCTGATGGACACCCTGCACATGTCTGAAGCTCGCACGTGCCGCGGTCAGCGCTGACTGCGACCGTGCAGGGGTTACTGTGCCGGCATCGGTTATTTCACCAATGCCGGCGCATACAGCAGGGGTCCAGCTATCAGTGACTGCCAGACCCTTGCCCCCGATCGGGCGGGCGCAGCTCCTGCACCCGCCCGATCACCATGCAGTACATTTATGTCACTGGGCTTCACGTCACGTCCAGATCTGATGTAGATGTACGTGCAAGGAGTTAAGTGGGGGTGTATCTAATGTAATGATGTATGGGACCTTTTACTGGAATACAGAAAGATAATTGCAGTTTATATATATATATATATATATATATATATATATATATATATATATATACACATACATACATACATATACATATATACACACACACATATATACAGGGTGGGCCATTTATATGGATACACCTTAATAAAATGGGAATGGTTGGTGATATTAACTTCCTGTTTGTGGCACATTAGTATATGTAAGGGGGGAAACTTTTCAAGATAGGTGGTGACCATGGCGGCCATTTTGAAGTCGGCCATTTTGAATCCAACTTTAGTTTTTTCAATAGGAAGAGGTTCATGTGACACATCAAACTTATTGGGAATTTCACAAGAAAAACAATGGTGTGCTTGGTTTTAACGTAACTTTATTCTTTCATGAGTTATTTACAAGTTTCTGACCACTTATAAAATGTGTTCAATGTGCTGCCCATTGTGTTGGATTGTCAATGAAACCCTCTTATCCCACTCTTCACACACTGATAGCAACACTGCAGGAGAAATGATAGCACAGGCTTCCAGTATCCGTAGTTTTAGGTGCTGCACATCTCGTATCTTCACAGCATAGACGATTGCCTTCAGATGATACGAGATGTGCAGCACCTGAAACTACGGATACTGGAAGCCTGTGCTAGCATTTCTCCTGCAGTGTTGCTATCAGTGTGTGAAGAGTGGGAGAAGAGGGTTGCATTGACAATCCAACACAATGGGCAGCACATTGAACACATTTTATAAGTGGTCAGAAACTTGTAAATAACTCATGAAAGAATAAAGTTACGTTAAAACCAAGCACACCATTGTTTTTCTTGCGAAATTCCCAATAAGTTTGATGTGTCACATGACCCTCTTCCTATTGAAAAAACAAAAGTTGGATTCAAAATGGCCGACTTCAAAATGGCCGCCATGGTCACCACCCATCTTGAAAAGTTTCCCCCCTCACATATTAACTTCCTGTTTGTGGCACATTAGTATATCACTAACCATTCCCATTTTATTAAGGTGTATCCATATAAATGGCCCACCCTGTATATATTTATGTGTGTGTAAAACGCACAATATCAGCAGGTTACATCTGTACCTCGCTGTGTGTATAAATTATATATATACTCCAGCTGAGATGTATGATGTATCCAGCTGATTTGCTACATGTTACACCAGTTAATATGTAATCATTTGTAAAGGGATACAATACTTATTTTCATAACTGTATATATACACATTACAGAGTGTTGGCAAGAGATACAAAAGTAATGTAAGCATTGTACCTTGGCATATTTTTTCATAGATCTCTCTGATCCGCTCCGAATTCTTCCTCTTCAAATCCGACCATTTTTATTTAATATGGCCATCCTAGGGTGATTGCCCTTAAACTTCCTCTTGAGCTCGAAAATTGCTTCCGACCATCTTTTCCAATTGCCTCAAACTTCGGGTAGTTCCAAAACAGTTGCTAGGCCACGCCCCTTTTTGAGCATGCACATTAAGCAAATTTTATATTGCGATTTTAGTAATGAAAAAAAATATATGAACGAAGATAACGAATTCACGAATATATAATGAATATTCGGCCATATATTCGCGAAATATCGCAAAATCGAATATTGCCTCTGCCGCTCAACACTATTGATCATTTTCCCAGAATAGTGGATGGGGGTCACCAGAAGCTCAGGGAACTCAGCGACTTGTTAATAGAGGTACAGGTTTCTCAGGCAGAAGGAGATCTGCCCGGGCTATCAACCTGATTGTCCAAAAAAAATAACTTATAACCTACAAGAGAAGTGGATTGCGCATGGTTTTCATTATAAACAGGTTCATAATGTACCATTTCCCCCCTTTGTGGTGTTTGTAGACTTTGTTACTCAACAGGCAAGGATCAGAAACGATCCCAGTTTTGACTTTACATTGTCATATCCCACTACCCCTGGTATCAAACCTCATAAAACAACAGTGGCAGTCCACAAAACTAACGTTGCCTCCATAGGTTCTCCTTACAGGCCCTTTAAGTCTTCCCAAGAAGAGAACAAACTCAAAGATCTTACCAAAGAATGCCCCCTGCACAAGAAACCACATCCTCTACTAAAAGGCAGAGCCTTCACGGAGAAGTCTTTAGAGGACCGAAAATAATTCCTCAAAGAAAGAAAACATCTGCTTCAGGTGCTGCGCTACAACATTGCACTTTGCCAAGAATTGTAAGGTCAGTGTGACATGCATAGAATGTGGTAGCACAGAACACAACACAGCTTTACACCCAGGACCTCCCTCTCAGGTAGGTCTCACCCCAAGCAGAGGAGCATGACAGGAAGCAGATAGACACTGACGTAGACACCCCAGTAGTCACTGAAAAGTACTTGCAGGAGGGAAGTCTTGCTAAAAAATGTGCCTTGTCAGAGTTTATCTGGTTAGCCACTGAGATAAGGCGATCAAGGTATACGCAATCTTAGATGATCAAAGCAACAGGTCTTTAGCCAAATCCACCTTCTTCGACACCTTTAACATCATAGGGCCCAGTTCTCCCTACTCCTTAAGGACATGTGCTGCTACCGTTGAGTCGGCAGGGAGGAAAGCAACTGGATGCAAGGTGGAGTCTATAGATGGTCAGACCTGCTTGTCACACCTTTACCGTTTAAAACACGGAGACAACGCTTACCTAACAACAAAGAACTTGTCTACAGTCGATTCATCGTCCTCAAGCACAAACTTCAGAGTACACCAGAGACGAGAGAACATTTCTTTACCTTCATGGAAAGAATATTCCAGAACAACCATGCAGAAATGGCACCCACGCTTCAAGACTCACAGGAGTGTTGGTACTTACCCATATTCGGCGTGTATTGTCCTAAAAAAACAGGGCAAATACAATTAGTATTTGACTCGAGCGCCAGGTGCGAAGGCGTTTCGCTAAATGAGGTCTTACTGTCTGGTCCAGACCTCAACAACAGACTTCGAGAGGTATTTCTCCGCTTCTGCAGAGATTCCGTAGCATTTATGGCCGACATACAACAGATGTTCCACTGCTTCCTCATCAAGGAAGAACACAGAAAATACTTGAGGTTCTTTTGATACTGCAACAACGACCCCAATGAAGACATTGTAGCGTACCGAATGAGAATGCACATCTTCAGAAACAGTCCTTTACCCTGCAGTCACTATCTACAGTCTCAGGCATTCAGCCCGAGAGGGTGAAGCAAAGTATGGGTCGGATGTCAGATCCTTTGTGGAAAAAGATTTCTACGTGGACGACTGCTTAAAATCTACACCCACGAACGAGACCACAATCAGTCTCCTGAAAAGGGCCCAAGAAATGCTCGCTCTATCTAATTTGAGGTTGCACAAAATCGCCTCCAACAGCCGTGAGTTAATGAAAGCCCTCTCATCCCAAGACAATTCAAGTGATCTAAAGGACTTGGATCTTAGCACCGACTCCCTTCCCATGCAACGGAGCCTCGGTTTGCTCTGGGATAAAGTCACACCAAAAGAAGACAAATCCGAGTAGAAAACAATAAAATCTGTCTTTATTATTGCATAATAAAACAAGAAATCACAGTATTTAAATGGTTGGTACTTCTGTATTGTAATGCATTGGCTGTAATTGTATTACCAGTGTAATGCAGGGGGCTGGATCTCACAGGCCCCCCCGGAAGGCATCCACGATGCCTAAGGAAGGCATCGGGCTACCTTCCCTGCCCTGGGGTCCCCGTCACAGCAGCGCGGGGACCTGATGGACACCCTGCACATGTCTGAAGCTCGCACGTGCCGCGGTCAGCGCTGACTGCGACCGTGCAGGGGTTACTGTGCCGGCATCGGTTATTTCACCAATGCCGGCGCATACAGCAGGGGTCCAGCTATCAGTGACTGCCAGACCCTTGCCCCCGATCGGGCGGGCGCAGCTCCTGCACCCGCCCGATCACCATGCAGTACATTTATGTCACTGGGCTTCACGTCACGTCCAGATCTGATGTAGATGTACGTGCAAGGAGTTAAGTGGGGGTGTATCTAATGTAATGATGTATGGGACCTTTTACTGGAATACAGAATGATAATTGCAGTTTATATATATATATATATATATATATATATATATACACATACATACATACATATACATATATACACACACACATATATACAGGGTGGGCCATTTATATGGATACACCTTAATAAAATGGGAATGGTTGGTGATATTAACTTCCTGTTTGTGGCACATTAGTATATGTAAGGGGGGAAACTTT
This sequence comes from Bufo bufo, assembly GCF_905171765.1. Taxonomy (NCBI): domain Eukaryota; kingdom Metazoa; phylum Chordata; class Amphibia; order Anura; family Bufonidae; genus Bufo; species Bufo bufo. Next base: position 134,679,149 of record NC_053395.1, read on the forward strand.
TCAAGATAGGTGGTGACCATGGCGGCCATTTTGAAGTCGGCCATTTTGAATCCAACTTTAGTTTTTTCAATAGGAAGAGGTTCATGTGACACATCAAACTTATTGGGAATTTCACAAGAAAAACAATGGTGTGCTTGGTTTTAACGTAACTTTATTCTTTCATGAGTTATTTACAAGTTTCTGACCACTTATAAAATGTGTTCAATGTGCTGCCCATTGTGTTGGATTGTCAATGAAACCCTCTTATCCCACTCTTCACACACTGATAGCAACACCGCAGGAGAAATGATAGCACAGGCTTCCAGTATCCGTAGTTTTAGGTGCTGCACATCTCGTATCTTCACAGCATAGACGATTGCCTTCAGATGATACGAGATGTGCAGCACCTGAAACTACGGATACTGGAAGCCTGTGCTAGCATTTCTCCTGCAGTGTTGCTATCAGTGTGTGAAGAGTGGGAGAAGAGGGTTGCATTGACAATCCAACACAATGGGCAGCACATTGAACACATTTTATAAGTGGTCAGAAACTTGTAAATAACTCATGAAAGAATAAAGTTACGTTAAAACCAAGCCCACCATTGTTTTTCTTGCGAAATTCCCAATAAGTTTGATGTGTCACATGACCCTCTTCCTATTGAAAAAACAAAAGTTGGATTCAAAATGGCCGACTTCAAAATGGCCGCCATGGTCACCACCCATCTTGAAAAGTTTCCCCCCTCACATATTAACTTCCTGTTTGTGGCACATTAGTATATCACTAACCATTCCCATTTTATTAAGGTGTATCCATATAAATGGCCCACCCTGTATATATTTATGTGTGTGTAAAACGCACAATATCAGCAGGTTACATCTGTACCTCGCTGTGTGTATAAATTATTTACCAGGAACGAGACCACAATCAGTCTCCTGAAAAGGGCCCAAGAAATGCTCGCTCTATCTAATTTGAGGTTGCACAAAATCGCCTCCAACAGCCGTGAGTTAATGAAAGCCCTCTCATCCCAAGACAATTCAAGTGATCTAAAGGACTTGGATCTTAGCACCGACTCCCTTCCCTTGCAACGGAGCCTCGGTTTGCTCTGGGATAAAGTCACACCAAAAGAAGACAAATCCGAGTAGAAAACAATAAAATCTGTCTTTATTATTGCATAATAAAACAAGAAATCACAGTATTTAAATGGTTGGTGGTACAAGCATAAACAAGGCTAACAATGCCCTAGCAAGAGGTACAGACTAATGGTGAAATACAGGCATATGGTTGGACAATTAATAAACCAAGGTATATAATACACTACATGATACAATGTTGACACCCAAATAAAGTGCAAGTGCATGAACTCAAATCACATGTACATACTAAGGCAGCCCATACAATTGATATACAAATGTGTAGCCATACAAAAAAGCCGTCTCCTCCTGTGTCCCTTTACTGCTGCTAATTTATAAAAAAGTCCAAAAACACAATAAGGCTACTTTCACAGTTGCGTTTGGTGTTCCGCTTGTGAGATCCGTTTGAGGGCTCTCACAAGCGGCCCCGAACTGATCCGTTCATCCCCAATGCATTCTGAATGGATAAGGATCCGTTCAGAATGCATCATTTTGGCTCCGTTCCGCCTCCATTCTGCTCTTGCAGCGTTTTGGTGTCCGCCTGGCCGTGCGGAGCCAAACGGATCCGTCCTGACTTACAATGCAAGTCAATGGGGACGGATCCGTTTGACGTTGACACAATATGGTACAATTGCAAACGGATCCGTCCCCCATTGACTTTCAATGTAAAGTCAGGAGTCCCTATTAATATACCATCGGATCGGCGTTTTCTCCAATCCGATGGTATATTTTAACTTGAAGCGTCCCCATCACCATGGGAACGCCTATATGTTAGAATATACCATCGGATTTGAGTTAGATCGTGAAAACTCAGACCCGACAGTATATTCTAACACAGAGGCGTTCCCATAGTGATGGGGACACTTCTGTAACGGGGTTCCAAAGGTGCACTCGGTCCCCCATTAGCCGCAGACCTGCTGCTTAGTTTCGGGAGCGAGGTTCTGTGTTTGACCTCGTTCCCAGGGCGGCTTTACTAGCTGGGTGGCTCCCTGCTCCTAAGTCTGCCTTGAGCGCCAAGCTGATCACTCGGTGATCGACTGGTTGGTCTGTCGGTCATGTGACGCTGGCCACGTCACATGACCCTCACTCCCCAGTATAAATACAGTCAGACTGCTGGCCACAGGTTGCCTGTTAATTTAGGTTCCACCTGTGATTTGGTCTTTCCTGGCGTACTTACCTCCTGCTGAATTCCTGATGATCCTCTGCCTGCTCCTTGTGTACTTTGCTGCTCTCCTGGTATTCTGACCCCGGCCTCCTCCTGACGATCCTCTGCTGGCTCCTTTGGTATTTCACGTCTCTCCTGGTATTTATGACCCCGGCTTCTCCTGACAATTCTCTGCTTGCTCCATTTGTACTTTGTAGCTTTCCTGGTATTGACTCGGTCCGTTCACGTCCTGTTGTTTGTCTGTCTGTCTTTCATCCCTGCACTTATTCCAAGTTAGGGATTGCCGTCCAGTTGTCCCCTGTCATTAGGACTCGCGAGGCAAGTAGGCAGGGCCAGCGGTAAGGGTGGAGCGCAGTGGTCACTTCCCTCCCCTCTGTGTGTACGCGACCGTTACAGCTTCAAGTTAGAATATACTAAGAACTGTGGACATAACGGCCCCCGGCTGCCTGGCAGCACCTGATCTCTTACAGGGGGCTGTGATCCGCACAATTAACCCCTCAGGTGCCGCACCTGAGGGGTTAATTGTGCGTATCATAGCCCCCTGTAAGAGATCAGGTGCTGCCAGGCAGCAGGGGCCAGACCCCCCTCCCTCCCCAGTTTTAAATTCATTGGTGGCCAGTGCGGCCCACCCTCCCTCCCCAGTATTAAATTCATTGGTGGCCAGTGCGCCCCCCCCTCCCTCCCCAGTATTAAATTCATTGGTGGCCAGTGCGGCACCCCTCCCTCCCCAGTATTAAATTCATTGGTGGCCATCGGAGTCCCAGTTTAATCGCTGGGGCTCCGATCGGTTACCATGGCAGCCAAGACGCTACTGCAGTCCTGGCTGCCCCGGTTACTTAGCAATTTTAGAAGCATTATACTTACCTGCGCTGTCTGTGGCCTGCCGGGCGCTCCTCCTACTGGTAAGTGAAAGGTCTGTGCGGCGCATTGCTTATAGCACAGACCTTTCACTTACCAGTAAGAGGAACGACCGGCCGGCCACAGACAGCGCAGGTAAGTATAATGCTTATAAAATTGCTAAGTAACCATGGCAGCCAGTAGCGTCTTGGCTGCCATGGTAACCGATCGGAGCCCCAGCGATTAAACTGGGACTTCGATCGGAACTCTCCGCTGCCACCAATGATGGGGGGGGGGGTGATTTTAATTAGGGGAAGAGAGGGGAGGCTGCACTGGCCACCAATGCACCTGCACTGGCCACCAATGAATTTAATACTGGGGAGGGAAGGAGGGAGGGGGGCCGCACTGGCCACCAATGAATTTAATACTGGGGAGGGAGGGGGGGCCGCACTGGCCACCAATGAATTTAAAACTAGGGAGGGAGGGAGGGGGAGCCCCCTGCTGCCTGGCAGCACCTGATCTCTTACAGGGGGCTGTGATACGCACAATTAACCCCTCAGGTGCGGCACCTGAGGGGCTAATTGTGTGGATCACAGCCCCCTGTAAGAGATCTGGTGCTGCCAGGCAGCAGGGGGCCGTTATGTACACAGTTCTTAGTATATTCTAACTTGAAGCGCCCCCATCACCATGGGAACGCCCCTGTGTTAGAATATACTGTCGGATCTGAGTTTTCACGATGTGAAAACTCAGATCTGAAAAAGCTGTTTATGCAGACGGATCCGTTCTGAACGGATGCAAGCGTTTGCATTATAGGTGCGGATCCATCGGTGGATACCATACGGATCCGCACCGAACGCAAGTGTGAAAGTAGCCTAAGCTAAGGAAATAGACTATCTCAGCAAAGGTCAAACAGTCTCCAAAGATAGTGCTTTGAAGAAGCTTGATCCCATCATTGACCAAAATAGGTTGCTAAGAATGAAGGACCTAGTGACGTCTGTTGACGCCAGACGGGGAGTGTTCTGCCCTAGCAGAGTTTCTGAATTCATTCTGTTAGAGTTCCTGTAGTTATTAGTCTGGCTATAGCACCATCTAACGGTCTTAAAAATGTACTACACTTTGTTTTTCTGTTAATAAAGATTATTGTATTGTGGGAGGTGCAAAACATTGTGGAACTGCAATGTATCCTGGGAAAGAGAAGCCCAGTCTCCAGTCATCAAGGACACACTAGCAGAGCTGTCCTTCTGCATATCTTCTTCTTAAATTCCACCATCCTTGTGCAAGCATATCTGGTGAGAGATCTACCTTGTATCAGGGACATTATGTTATGCAGAGCTGTTTAGTTAGTTATAATTGTCACTCAGGGAGTTACTTCTGTTAACTAAGGTATGGGTCAATGTGTCACCCGTGGGTGACACTGGACATCAGCGCAGGCAATACACTCTAAACGGCTACTGATACTAAGTGGGGGGGCTAAGTGGACTGGGAACACAACAAAGAAGAGGGGGAAGGAGAGACACCATGCAGGCAAGGTGTAGTGTATGTCGGCTGTCTCAGTGAAACGGTATACTGGGTGATCGTTAAGGTTGGAAGCATATGAATGGTAGCAATATGATTCCTACCTGAAAAGTGGTTCCCTCTGGTGTGCGTGCTTCTAGTAGTTATGGAGGCCTTCTTTCCTCTCCTATTTCTGCGGAATCTCCTTAGAATACTTGATTATACGTTGGCGCGTGCTCTTCATTCACCTTGTAGCCCGAGCGCTGCCCCGGCCGGAAGCAAGCGCTCTGCAAGGTGGCTTGGTTACTTCGGTTGTCCTGGATACCGAATCGGTGACGTCACCTACGGCAATACTGTAGCGTCCGTGGGACAAAAAACCTTCCACTTCTCTTTCTACTTCTGTTAACTAGCCATGCAATATTATGCTAGGCAGCCATTTTACCATGTGGTTCTATGTAATGCAAATGTTATATTACATGCTATCTGTACTTTATACTTATACTTGCTATTTGTATTCTTATAGTTTTACCACTAGAATACTCCTGTTTTGCCAATAAACAAGTTAGACTACAAAGTCCTCTTTTTTGGAAGACAGGAATGGTTTATACTGAATGTCAGACTGCACACTGTGTGAACGTGTATGAAGCCAGAGCAACCCTTATTAGCAAACCCCATGCTATATATATATATATATATATATATATATGTATATATATCAGTGATGCCAGCACCACGTAGGGGCGAATAGATGTAAAGACACTCCTACAGCCTGGTAACAGGAATTACAGCTCGATACTGTAATACATTAAATATGACAGTTCAAAAGTTTAAAGTGCCCACATATAAGACATAGTGGGACACTGCATCCCCCTTGGTTCAAGATAAGCCATCCTCAGCATTTGTCTTGCTAGATGCTGTGGGTCTCCACGCTATCACCTGAAAGATATAAAATAGAAACATAGAAACATAGAATGTGTCGGCAGATAAGAACCATTTGGCCCATCTAGTCTGCCCAATATACTGAATACTATGGACAGCCCCCGGCCCTATAAAATACACGTCACAAACACAAATATACAAATTTTTACTATTGCAAGATACTATTATGGCACTTAGAGAACCTCATGTAAGGAAAGGGTTATGCTTAACAATAGACATTTATTGAAATATCACATATATATTTTTATTTTTCTCTCTCATGGTGCAAGGGTGACTATCGGCGTTGCATCTTCTGTGCTTGATGGTGACAAAAATGGGCGTTGTTCTTACATTGGGGCAATGTAGTCCATGACATAGTCCTGAGACAAAGTCCATCCCTGATTTGGGGTATAAAATATTTGTAATCCAAGGAGTTAAAGTGTAAAAATCCTTGATTTCTAAAAACATGCGTTCCATGGGATAAGACGCAGAAGAAAGTCTTTCTGCACACATGACTTAAAAACGTTGCATAACTTTTTGAATTAAAGTCCCAGACAAACTGAGAAAGGTGTAAAAAGGGATAAATTGGTGCAAACCTAGGCGCAACATGGGATTTTGGTACAAGGAGTGACTGCTTCAGGTGGCTTGGAGAACTGCCATAGTCAATCACAGAGTTCACTCATACAATTGGCTCCAGTTCCTTTATTTTTTTTCTTGGTAAGTATCATAATGTCATGAAGTTGGCCTGCCGGCCTTCTTTCAGGTTCGTGTCGTGGTCTTTTGAAACTTCTTCCTCTGGAACGATAGAGGACCTCCCGTGGTGGATGAAACCTAAGTTAGGGGGTCTGAGTGGAGCTCTAGCAGGTTCCAGGCACCCGACAAATCTTCCACAGATACGATCCTAGCAGAGCTGCGCGCATATGTCAGCCTCTCCTTTGTGACGCGCTGCGGATTTTGTACCTTGACATCTCCGGCAGCAGGCTCCGGCCCTTCAACAGTGGCTTGTGGTGGCAGTGCGGGCTCCGGCCTTAATGGATCCTCAGTAGGTGCATCGCTGCTCCAGCCTTCTAGGCCTTGCAGTGCTCTGCGGCATTGACCCTCCTGGTAGTCCTGATAGTTCCGCTGGGCTTCTGCGACTTCCATATCCTCAGTGGGTCGGAGCAGATCTCGATGGTGACTGGCTGCCAGAATATGTTTGGGCCAATAAAAAAAACACTGATGCTGGTACGTGGCAAGGGCCCCTCCATCAGAAATCTCAGGGTCACCTTCAGATTCCGCACTGGATCTGGAGTCCTGCCTCCATAATTTACAAATTAGAGAGATCATGGAGTTTACCCCCTCTAATTTGTAAATTATGGAGGCAGTCCGGCAGATCGGCCCTCTTTACGAGATAAGAGATAAGATGCCTTTATTGTCACTGTACAATACAATGTAATACAATGTACTATACAATGAAATGTTGTTTGGAGCAATCCTAGATGCCATGGACAGAGGAACAAGAACTGACATTTAAACTGAAGTATTACACTAGAAAAAAACAACAACATTGCACTAGAAAGCATTACTATTCACAGTTCACAGTATACACTGCGTGCAGAATTATTAGGCAAATGAGTATTTTGACCACATCATCCTCTTTATGCATGTTGTCTTACTCCAAGCTGTATAGGCTCGAAAGCCTACTACCAATTAAGCATATTAGGTGATGTGCATCTCTGTAATGAGAAGGGGTGTGGTCTAATGACATCAACACCCTATATTAGGTGTGCATAATTATTAGGCAACTTCCTTTCCTTTGGCAAAATGGCTCAAAAGAAGGACTTGACAGGCTCAGAAAAGTCAAAAATAGTGAGATATCTTGCAGAGGGATGCAGCACTCTTAAAATTGCAAAGCTTCTGAAGCGTGATCATCGAACAATCAATCGTTTCATTCAAAATAGTCAACAGGGTCGCAAGAAGCGTGTGGAAAAACCAAGGCGCAAAATAACTGCCCATGAACTGAGAAAAGTCAAGCGTGCAGCTGCCAAGATGCCACTTGCCACCAGTTTGGCCATATTTCAGAGCTGCAACATCACTGGAGTGCCCAAAAGCACAAGGTGTGCAATACTCAGAGACATGGCCAAGGTAAGAAAGGCTGAAAGACGACCACCTCTGAACAAGACACACAAGCTGAAACGTCAAGACTGGGCCAAGAAATATCTCAAGACTGATTTTTCTAAGGTTTTATGGACTGATGAAATGAGAGTGAGTCTTGATGGGCCAGATGGATGGGCCCGTGGCTGGATTGGTAAAGGGCAGAGAGCTCCAGTCCGACTCAGACGCCAGCAAGGTGGAGGTGGAGTACTGGTTTGGGCTGGTATCATCAAAGATGAGCTTGTGGGGCCTTTTCGGGTTGAGGATGGAGTCAAGCTCAACTCCCAGTCCTACTGCCAGTTTCGGGAAGACACCTTCTTCAAGCAGTGGTACAGGAAGAAGTCTGCATCCTTCAAGAAAAACATGATTTTCATGCAGGACAATGCTCCATCACACGCGTCCAAGTACTCCACAGCGTGGCTGGCAAGAAAGGGTATAAAAGAAGAAAATCGAATGACATGGCCTCCTTGTTCACCTGATCTGAACCCCATTGAGAACCTGTGGTCCATCATCAAATGTGAGATTTACAAGGAGGGAAAACAGTACACCTCTCTGAACAGTGTCTGGGAGGCTGTGGTTGCTGCTGCACGCAATGTTGATGGTGAACAGATCAAAACACTGACAGAATCCATGGATGGCAGGCTTTTGAGTGTCCTTGCAAAGAAAGGTGGCTATATTGGTCACTGATTTGTTTTTGTTTTGTTTTTGAATGTCAGAAATGTATATTTGTGAATGTTGAGATGTTATATTGGTTTCACTGGTAAAAATAAATAATTGAAATGGGTATATATTTGTTTTTTGTTAAGTTGCCTAATAATTATGCACAGTAATAGTCACCTGCACACACAGATATCCCCCTAAAATAGCTAAAACTAAAAACAAACTAAAAACTACTTCCAAAAATATTCAGCTTTGATATTAATGAGTTTTTTGGGTTCATTGAGAACATGGTTGTTGTTCAATAATAAAATTAATCCTCAAAAATACAACTTGCCTAATAATTCTGCACTCCCTGTATACACTCACCTAAAGAATTATTAGGAACACCATACTAATACGGTGTTGGACCCCCTTTTGCCTTCAGAACTGCCTTAATTCTACGTGGCATTGATTCAACAAGGTGCTGATAGCATTCTTTAGAAATGTTGGCCCATATTGATAGGATAGCATCTTGCAGTTGATGGAGATTTGAGGGATGCACATCCAGGGCACGAAGCTCCCATTCCACCACATCCCAAAGATGCTCTATTGGGTTGAGATCTGGTGACTGTGGGGGCCATTTTAGTACAGTGAACTCATTGTCATGTTCAAGAAACCAATTTGAAATCATTCGAGCTTTGTGACATGGTGCATTATCCTGCTGGAAGTAGCCATCAGAGGATGGGTACATGGTGGTCATGAAGGGATGGTCAGAAACAATGCTCAGGTAGCCCGTGGCATTTTAACGATGCCCAATTGGCACTAAGGGGCCTAAAGTGTGCCCAGAAAACATCCCCCACACCATTACACCACCACTACCAGCCTGCACAGTGGTAACAAGGCATGATGGATACATGTTCTCATTCTGTTTACGCCAAATTCGGACTCTACCATTTGAATGTCTCAACAGAAATCGAGACTCATCAGACCAGGCAACATTTTTCCAGTCTTCAAAAGTCCAATTTTGGGGAGCTCGTGCAAATTGTAGCCTCTTTTTCCTATTTGTAGTGGAGATGAGTGGTACCCGGTGGGGTCTTCTGCTGTTGTAGCCCATCCACCTCAAGGTTGTGCGTGTTGTGGCTTCACAAATGCTTTGCTGCATACCTCGGTTGTAACGAGTGGTGATTTCAGTCAACGTTGTTCTTCTATCAGCTTGAATCAGTCGGCCCATTCTCCTCTGACCTCTAGCATCAACAAGGCATTTTCGCCCACAGGACTGCCGCATACTGGATGTTTTTCCCTTTTCACACCATTCTTTATAAACCCTAGAAATGGTTGTGCGTGAAAATCCCAGTAACTGAGCAGATTGTGAAATACTCAGACCGGCCCGCCTGGCACCAACAACCATGCCACGCTCAAAATTGCCTAAATCACCTTTCTTTCCCATTCTGACATTCAGTTTGGAGTTCAGGAGATTGTCTTGACCAGGACCAGCCCCCTAAATGCATTGGAGCAACTGCCATGTGATTGGTTGACTAGATAATTGCATTAATGAGAAATAGAACAGGTGTTCCTAATAATTCTTTAGGTGAGTGTATATAGCAAGAGCAAAGTAGGAAGTGCTTATGAGTATATATACACACTGATCAGACACCACTGCAGACAAGAGATTATCATGGGTTCATGAATGCAGCAGTCACTTTAAGTCTGTGGTAGTTTCTATCCTTGGAAGGGGCAATAGTCTCTGAGCATTTAGGAGACTGCTTTGGGGTAAAAGCTGTTCTTCAGCCTAGTGGTGCGGGCATGTAGGGCTCTAAGACGCATACCAGAGGGTAGGGGAATGAAAAGGCTGTGGCCGGGGTGAGTTGGAACCCCGCAGATAATTTTGCCCTGTTGCTGCAGCGAGCAGTAAAGATGTCCTCCAGTGATGGTAGCTGAGTACCAGTGATTCTGCCAGCCATTCTGATGATGCGCTTGAGGGTCTCCTTGTCCTCAGAAGAGCAGCCGGAGTACCACACTGTAATGCAGTATGTGATAACAGATTCTATGGTGCACCTGTAAAACCGAACGCTGGTTAACGAAGTAGTCCCGCTGAGTTCCCTGATCATGGAGGAACCGAAATCCTCTCTCCTTATCAAATGAGAGGACAGTTCCCAGCCTTCTCTCTAATTGATGTGTACATTCAGCGGGGTGTTCCACCAACCTTTTAGTGAGCTCCTCGAAATGCCCGCTGCTCGGTTCTCCGCGAGCAAAGCCTGCCTCAAGGGGTCGCATGGCCCAAAGCCGCCCGGTCTCTCTGGGGATGACTGCAGTTCTTCCACAGAATGGTCTTCCTCGGGTGTCAGCATTCCGGCCGGGCGTGGTAAAGGGGTAGGGGAGAGGCATGATTCCCAAATCTCCACATGTATCAACTCTGACCAGTCCAGCCCTTGGCTGCTCTGCAATTATTTTCCCCTGAGGGATCGGTTCTGCCATATCTTTTTTCGAGTCCGGGTGGCTTGTTCTCCGCCATGACGCTCACTCCTTCCGCCTCGGTACGCAGCACCATGTTCAGCACGTTTCTCCACCCATCACAGAGGTTCTGCCTTCTCACCAGCCAGCCCCCTCGGTTTACTTGCATAAGGGGGGCAGCCCAAACATTTGGAGACATAATGTAAAGTCTATGGTGGCACAGCACAAATTCATTTTCCCACTCTTTTAAAGGGGCGGCAACTCAATTTTCCCGCTTTTGAGGGGGTGTCACTAACTTTTTCCTCAGAGATGGTCTTCAAGCGGCCATTTTAAATGCAATCAAAAAGTCAATTCACTGACAGCAAGCAGTTTTAGTGACATAAAAATATGCAATTTTTCCACTTTTGACAATGCGATTTTGTAGCAGGGTCTTGTATACTATTCCCATGCAATTTGTAACCCACAGAAACACCTTTTCAGCTCAATAAAGATGTTTAAAGTCGCTCCACTGACAGTAAGGAGTTAAAGCAAAATTAAAGTCTCTTTCAAAGTACATATGGTTTGGGGTCCTATTCACACTAGGCGCAGAGGATACACATCCTGTTCGCATGCTGCTCGTGATGCCAATTTATGCAGCGAACCGGACCGCAGGGACAAACACTTGAGCTACGGTGGGCCGATGGGGGTAGTAGTTGTTTGTACTCACAGTTAGCAGAGCCTCCTTGGGCCGGCGTGCAGTGATGGGGAAGACAGCACTAAATCCTCCGGGGCACTATCTAGTACAGGGATCACCAGCCAGATGGTAGTTGAGGTGCCCTTGATGGTATAGATGTTTAGGGTGCATTTGAGGCAGGGTCCCTGGTGTTCGTGACGCCAGCACCATTAGAAGCAAAGGTTGGTGGTGGAAAAGATGAGGAGTCAGTTGTAGTAAAACAGTTGAACTTTTACTTAAATCACATGTCTACAGGTAGTCAGTACAGTTCATGTAGATAGCATAAGTAATAATCCAAATATTGGTTCAGCTGTATTCCTTATAACAGGCTTGGCAATTGTAATTTGAGGAGTTTCCTTCTTTCTATATCTGTCTATACTTTGTCCACACTTTACCACTCAGGTACTGAATATAATAAACTCTTACCAGTCAGAATTAATCCACAGGGCGGCTACCTAATGGCAGGCATCAGTCTTCTGCTCCATTCTTTGGAAAGGATGCTCACTGAAGAATTACGGTCCACTATGTCCATAGAAGCATTTGGTGAAGGATAATTCTGCGCATTAATTATCCGGCCATGTCCAGGTACTTTTTGGTTCCTCCTGGTCACTGTTGCTTGTGAAGTCCATTGGCTGATGCTAGCTCTAATATCCACTAGACTTTCTCTATATTCAGACATAGACTCACTGGTCTGTGCTGTTCTGCTGGAATTCTGTTCTGTATACTCCCTTAACTTGATCAGGGCCAAGGGGCTACAATGGCAGCTACATGGTGGATTAGGCATTTTCTGCTCCTCCATTAACTTTCTTCTCACTACACACCAACAACTCTCTTCCTCAACTCAACCACCGTTATTAGCAAACCCCATAGTATATATATATCAGTGATGCCAGCACCACCTAGGGGCAAATGACACTCCCACAGCCTGGTAACAGGAATTACAGCTTGATACCATAATACATTAAATATGACAGTTCAAAAGTTTAAAGTGCCCACATATAACACATAGTGGGACACTGCATGTTCATACAAGGCTTCCCAGAAATACTGGCACAGTTGCAGGAAGCAGTGGTACAACATTCCTGTGCAAATTTTATTTTCAGCTACAGCAAACATTTGGTGGGGGTAATTGCCTTGCACTTTGGATGTTTATTCAGTGTCTTCAATGAAAGACATGAAAAGTACAACTGTTTGTGTGTTATTAGTTAAAGGGGTTGTCCGGCATTGGGGACATTTGTCTAATAGTAATCTACTAACATACACATTACAAACATGCATGTAGTACCTTTAGAACATATTTTTCAAGCCCTGTTTTCCTTCTGTCAATTCTTTGCCGGAAGTGAGTATTTTCTTGTCTTCAGTGACGTACCGGGTCCCTGGCAGGTGAGCAAAGCCTCCTCTTCCACTGCTCAGGGAGCCTGGTGACGTCACTGGCAGCCTAGGTAATTATGCAGAGGATGGAGGGGCGGTAACTTGGCCGGCCGACATCGTGCTAAGCCCCGCCCCTCCAGTCTGGTGACGTCACTGGGCATTGAGCATTATAATGAATGGAGTCAAATTACTCCAAGCCACAGAATGCATGAATATGTATGAGGGGGGCGGGTGCAGGGATGCGATTTTACACAGGAGAAACCAGGAGATGCCGCTCTGCACTGGGAACCACAGTGCAGTGCAGCAGGAAGTGATCGCAGAGATAAACAGATATGTAAACAATCTGTTGGGGACTGTAGGAGCCATGCTCCAGTGTAAAAGATACCTAAAACCATCTTGGGAACATAGACTCTGCTACTAAAGGTAAGATGTTTTTTTTTTAAAAAGTTTGATCCCGGACAACCCCTTTAACCTCTTGGGCGTACCTGTCGGAAATCATTCAGCAGGCACTCTGTGACAATGCCGAGGGGGGGCCTGTGACCCCCCCATATCGGCGATCACTGCAAAACGCAGGTCAATTCAGACCTGCAGTTTGCAGCGCTTTCGGAAGTATCAGATACTTCAAAATGCCTTTTTTTATGTTTAACCCCCCCCTGCAGCCCTCTTTGTGATGTGCCGGCGGGCACAGCGGGTGGGGAGTGCGTGCGGTGCGGCAGTGCGTGCGGGCGATCATCCGCGCGCGCGCCCTCTCATTTTCATGATGGCCGAGCTTGTAAAGCATAGTGTCAGCACATTGCTGACACTCTGCTTGAAATGGCTGACATCACACAGATGACAGCCGTTTAACTCCTTCCATGCCGCGGTCCGTAGGGACTGCTGTATGGAAGGGGTTAACTGGGAGGGAGCTCCCTCCTTCTCCTATCAGGGACTGCTGGGCCTTTTCAGCCCCCGATTCTTGATGGGATCACAGAGGGAGGGGGACCCCCTCCCTCCCCATCACCCGCTGCTCTGTTGTGGCAGCGGGTGATGGTTACCATGGCAACCGGATGCCTTCACAGGCTTCCGGCTCTCCATGGTGCTGATCAGACTTCTGCTAAAGGCAGAAGTCTTATCAGACTAAGTGTAAAGTGAAAATACAGTACAGAACACTATATAGTTGTATTATACAGACATCAGACCACACTGGATCTTCAAGAACCAAGTGGGTCTGGGTCAAAAAAACTGTAAAAAAAAAATGATCACTGATAAAAAAATAAAAAAATAAATTCCCTACACATGTTTGATATCACCGCGTCCATAATGACCTGATCTATAAAACGGTCATGTTACTTTCCCCACACGGTGAACGCCATAAAAAAATAAAAATAAAAACTATGATGAAATTGACATTTTGCCCACCTTACTTCCCAAAAAAGGCAATAAAAGTGATCAAAAAGTCGCATGTATGCCAAAATAGTACCAATCAAACCGTCACCTCATCCCGCAAAAATTAGCCCCTACATGAGACAATGGCCCAAAAAATAAAAAAAACTATGGCTCTCAGACTAAAACATGATTTTTTTGTTTAAAAAATGCTTTATGTTAAACGTAATATATTTTTTTAAAAGTAGACATATTAGGTATCGCCGCATCCATAAGAACCTGCTCTATAAAAATACCACATGACCTAAACCCTGAGGTGTACACCATAAAAAAAAAAAACTGTGTCAAAAAAGCCATTTTTTTGTCACCTTACATCACAAAAAGTGTAATAGCAAGCGATCAAAAAGTCGTATGCCCCCCAAAATAGTGCCCATCTAACTGTCAGCTAATCCCACAAAATGATACCCTACCTTAACAATCGCCCAAAAACTGAAAAAACTAAAGACTATGGAGACACTAATACATGATTTTTTTTTGTTTCAAAAATTATATTATTGTGTAAAACTAAATAAAATTCACGAAAGTATACGTATTAGGTATCGCCACGTCCGTAACGACCGGCTCTATAAAAATATCATATGACGTAACCCCTCAGGTGAACACTGTCAAAAAAATTAAATAAAAACTGTGCTAAAAAAAATTGTTTTGTCACCTTATGTCACTAAAAGTGCAACACCAAACGATCAAAAAGGTGTATGCCCCCCACAATGGTGCTAATCTAACCATCACCTCATCCTGCAAAAAAGGATACCCTAAATAAGACAAATCGCCCAAAATTTTTTAAAACTATGGCTCTCAAAATATGCAGACACTAAAAAGTTTATTTTGGTTTGTTTCAAAAATGATATTACTGTGTAAAACCTAAATAAAAAAATAAAAAAGGTATACAGTTTAGGTATTGCCACGTGCGTAAAAACCTGCTCTATAAAAATACCACTTGACCTAACCCCTCAGGTGAACACTGTAACAAAAAATTTAATAAAAACTGTGTAAAAATTTTTTTTGTTACCTTACATCACAAAAAGTGTAATAGCAAGCGATCAAAAAGTCATATACACCACAAAATAGTGCCAATCTAACCGTCATCTCATCCCGCAAAAATGATACCCAACCTGTGACAATCGCCTAAAAACAAAAAAAGAAATGGCTCTCAGACTATGGAGACACTAAAACATGATTTTTTTTTGTTCCAAAAATGATATTATTGTGTAAAACCTAAATAAAATAAAAAAGGTAAACATATTAGGTATTGCCGCGTCTGTAAGAACCTGCTCTATAAAAATAGCACATGATCTAACCTGTCAGATGAAATTTGTAAATAATAAAAAATAATAACAATGCCAAAACTGGCAAATTTTCTATTTAAGGCCTCTTTCACACTTGCGTTGTCCGGTTCCGTCGTGTACTCCATTTGTCGGAGGTGCCCGCCGGATCCGTAACACCGTAAGTGAACTGAAAGCATTTGAAGACTGATCCGTCTTCAAAATGCGTTCAGTGTTACTATGGCACCCAGGACGCTATTAAAGTCCTGGTTGCCATAGTAGTAGTAGGGAGCGGGGGAGCAGTATACTTACCATCCGTGCGGCTCCCGGGGCGCTCCAGAATGACGTCAGAGCGCCCCATGCGCATGGATGACGTGATCCATGCGATCACGTCATCCATGCGCGTGGGGCGCCCTGACGTCACTCTGAAGCGCCCCGGGAGCCGCACGGACGGTAAGTATACTGCTCCCCCGCTCCCCACTACACTTTACCATGGCAAACAGGACTTTAGCGTCATGGCAGCCATGGTAACCATTCAGAAAAAGCTAAACGTCGGATCCGGTAAAGCGCCAAAACGACTTTCAGCTTAAGGCCGGATCCGGATTAATGCCTTTCAATGGGCATTAATTCCGGATCCGGCCTTGCGACAAGTGTTCAGGATTTTTGGCCGGAGCAAAAAGCGCAGCATGCAGAGGTATTTTCTCCGGCCAAAAAACATTCCAGTCAGGAACTGAAGACATCCTGATGCATCCTGAACGGATTTCTCTCCATTCAGAATGCATGGGGATAATCCTGATCAGGATTCTTCCGGCATAGAGCCCCGACGACGGAACTCTATGCCGGAACAGAACAACGCAAGTGTGAAAGAGCCCTTAATCCTTTTTTTTCCTGTAACAAAGCAAGGGTTAACAGCCAAACAAAACTCACTATTTATTGCCCTAATTTTGTGGTTTACAGAAATGCCCCATATGTGGTCGTAAACTGCTATATGGCCACATGGCAGGGCGCAGAAGGAAAGGAACGCCATATGGTTTTTGGAAGGCAGTTTTTGCTACGCCATATGGTTTTTGGAAGGCAGTTTTTGCTGGACTGGTTCTTTGACACCATGTCCTATTTGAAGCCCCCCCCTGATGCACCCCTAGAGTAGAAACTCCAAAAAGTGACCCCATTTAAGAAACTACACCCCTTAAAGGTATTCAAAACTGATTTTACAAACTTTGTTAACCCTTTATGTGTTCCACAAGAGTTAATGGCAAATGGAGATGAAATTTCAGAATTTCTATTTTTTGTTACTTTGCCTCACAAAAAGTGTAATATAGAGCAACCAAAAATCATATGTACCCTAAAATAGTACCAACAAAACTAACACCTTATCCGTTAGTTTCCAAAATGGGGTCACTTTTTTGGAGTTTCTACTCTAGGGGTGCATCAGGGGGCTTCAAATGGGACATGGTGTCTAAAAACCAATCCAGCAAAATCTGCCTTCCAAAAACCAAATGGCGTTCTTTTCCTTCTGCGCCCTGCTGTGTGCCCGTACAGCAGTTTACGACCACATATGGGGTGTTTCTGTAAACTGCAGAATCAGAGTAATAAATGTTGAGTTTTGTTTGGCTGTTAACCCTTGCTTTGTTACTGGAAAAAAATTATTAAAATGGAAAATCTTCCCAAAAAGTAAAATTCTGAAATTTTATCTCCATTTTCCATCAAATCTTATGGAACGCCTAAAGGGTTAATAAAGCTTGTAAATCTGTTTTGAATACCTTGAGGGGTGTAGTTTCTTAGATGTGGTCACTTTTATGGAATTTCTACTCTAGGGGTAGATCAGGGGTTCTTCAAATGGGACATGGTGTCAAAATAAAAGGCCATCAAAATCTGCCTTCCAGAAACCATATGGCGTTCCTTTCCTTGTGCGCCCTGCCGTTTGGTCATACAGCAGTTTACGACCACATATCGGGTGTTTCTATAAACTACAGAATCAGGGCAATAAATATTGAACTTTGTTTGGCTGTTAACCCTTGCTTTGTTACTGGAAAAAATGGATTAAAATTGAAAATTTGCCTCTCACCAGAACAAAGATTAAGATTGTTCACGTGCATTCACAAAACATCTATTGCTAGCAATGTCCAAGAAGCTGGATTCAAACTTATGTCCCGTTGGTATAGGGTCCCTACTAGACTTAATTCCATTTTTCCTCAAGTTTCTCCTTTGTGCTGGCGTTGTGGCTCCGAGAGAGGCACTATCCTACATACATTCTGGAGCTGTCCACATCTGTCGGAATTCTGGGATTCGGTGTGGTTGATTTCATCTAAATTCACATCATATACCCTTCCTAAGACGCCTGCTTTTTTCCTGCTCCATCAGTGCGAGATTCCCCTCTCCACTTATAAAAAATCTGTGGTGAGACATCTGGTGAACGCCGCAAGAGCTTGTATCCCGTGCCTTTGGAGGCAACCGTCTGTTCCCTCTGTAGCCATGTGGATCAACAAAATCCAGGAGACCATGAGAATGGAAGACCTCACCTCGTCAATAAGACATACTGAGAAGATTTTTACTAAAACCTGGAGTCATTGGTTGGAATTCTATGACTCTGCTGAATGTAGGTCTCTTTTATCCCAGTCATGAGAGCGAGGTTTGTTGTCTATCCTTCCCTTCCCTTTTCCCCTTTTTTCTAAATGTATCCCTCACCCCTCTTTCTATCCTTTCCTTTATACGTCTGCTGACGCTCCAGTTTTTTTTCAAACTATTCCACATATGTCTATGTGATATCTCATTGGATATTGTGTTTATTTGACTTAACAAATTACCACTGCGAGACTTTTCGCTTTACTTTGTGTAACCTGTTCGACAACTGATTCATGTCTTGTCTTGAATTGAAAAATTCTAAATAAAGAATTTATAAAAAAAAAAAAATTGAAAATTTGCTCAAAAATTTAAATTTTGAAATTTAATCTCCATTTGTCAATAACTCTTGTGGAACACCTAAAGGGTTAACAAAGTTTGTAAAATCAGTTTTGAATACCTTGTGGGGTGTAGTTTCCAAAATGGTCATTTTTGGGTGGTTTCTATTATGTAAGCTTTACAAAGTGACTTTAGACCTTAACTGGTCCTTAAAAGGTGGGTTTTGGAAAATTCCAGAAAAATTTCAAGATTTGCTGCTAAACGTCTAAGCCTTGTAACATCCCCAAAAAATAAAATGGCATTCCCAAAATGATCCAAACATAAAGTAGACATATGGTAAATATAAAGTAATAACTATTCTTTGAGGTATTACTATGTATTATAGAAGTAGAGAAATTGAAACTTGGAAATTTGCAAATTTTTCAAAATTTTGGGTAAATTTGGTATTTTGTTTTATAAATAAAAATGAATATTTTTTACTCCATTTTACCAGTGTCATGAAGTACAATATGTGATGAAAAAAACTATCTCAGAATGGCCTGGATAAGTAAAAGCGTTTTAAAGTTATTCATACATAAAGTGACACTGGTCAGATTTGCTAAAAATGGCCTGGTCCTTAAGGTGAAAATGAGCCCGGTCCATAAGGGGCTAAGTTATATTTTGTTTGGCTTTAATTGTAACTTGAATAGGAACACCTCACTCACCTCCATCAGAACACAAGGTTATCAGAATCACATATCACCCATTTGTTTGTCATAGTCTAGTGTCACACAGTGTTGACTTTGCTCCAGCATTAATAAGATATGTCATAAGCGCATAGTATTCAGACACATTACTTGCTCAGACCATCTACACCAGCAGAGAAATGCTGTAGTGAAGGTGTGAGAGATGTGCAGGAAGTTTCAATCTGATGTAGTGAATACCATCAAACTACCTGCCCTTTAGTAGAAGAAAAGAAGCTATTCCCAAATGCTAAGTAGTTATAATAGAACACAATCTTGTGGAGCAGAGATGAATTTTCTCCCAATATAAGCATGCACAAAATATATAAAGTATATAGCATGGTTAATGCACAGTTACAGTTAAATATATTAATGGATAGATAATGGATAGAAACTACCTGTGTCTGCTATCTTCATAAGTGTTTCTGTGATAGATCAGATGCTTTGAACAGGTGTATGAATATATTCTCGCAGGAGCACAACACATCTGACTATTTAACGCACAATATCAGAGCAAGGCCTTCACTCATACCAGCACTAGATTATTGGTATTTGTCTCCTCCACTTTCCAGGAAACTGTTGATCTAGGAATGCTCGGACCTGACACCCATAATGTGGTGGTGCACCATCTTGCTGGAAAAACTCAGGGAACGTGCCAGCTAGATGAACAGTTTCCTGGAAAGTGGATTGGTCGTCGTGGGCCAGTTGAATGGCCCCCAAGGTCTCCCGATCTGACCCCCTTAGACTTTTATCTTTGGGGTTATCTGAAGGCAATTGTCTATGCTGTAAAGATACGAGATGTGCAGCACCTGAAACTACGGATACTGGAAGCCTGTGCTAGCATTTCTCCTGCGGTGTTGCTATCAGTGTGTGAAGAGTGGGAGAAGAGGATTGCATTGACAATCCAACACAATGGGCAGCACATTGAACACATTTTATAAGTGGTCAGAAACTTGTAAATAACTCATGAAAGAATAAAGTTACGTTAAAACCAACCATTGTTTTTCGTGTGAAATTCCCAATAAGTTTGATGTGTCACATGACCCTCATCCTATTGAAAAAACAAAAGTTGGATTCAAAATGTCTGACTTCAAAATGGCCGCCATGGTCACCACCCATCTTGAAAAGTTTCCCCCCACACATATACTAATGTGCCACAAACAGGAAGTTAATATCACCAACCATTCCCATTTTATTAAGGTGTATCCATATAAATGGCTCACCCTGTAGTTTTTCTTGCATTTTGATAGTGATAAAAAAATTAAAAAGTGGTAAAAAATCAGTTTTATTGTTTTGTCGCCATATTTTGACCCCTATAACTTTTTGTAATTATTTGTATGGAGGTGTATTGGGGCTCATTTTTTGAGGAGCGATCTGATCTTTTCATTGACACCATTCTGGGGTGTGTATGACTTTTTGATCACTTTTTATTAGATTTTTGTAGAAAATGAAGCGACCAAAAACGGAGAATCGGCCATTTTGATGCTTTTTTCCATTTTGCTGTTTTCCGTATGGGGAATATATTTTTATATTTTTATACTATGGGCATTTTTGCACATTGCGACACCCATGATGTGAATTTTTTTAATTTTTTGCGTTCTTTTATTTTTATTTTGGGAAAAGCGGGGTGATTTGAATTTTAATGTTTTTTTTATTTATTAATTTTTTTAAACTTTTTCTTTTACACTTTTTTATAGTTCCTATAGGGAACTATAACAATCAATCATCTGATTGCTATTATCATAGACTCCAATGCACTTGCATCGGAATCTATGATGATTTTAATACTTTCCTATGGAGCCCTATTACAGGCAAGGTCTCCATAGGAAATACTATGCAGCAGCCCCCTGTCATTCACAAAGACAGGGGCTGCGGCACACAAGCTCCGGCTCCTCCGATCGCCACACGGGGTTAAAAGTTGGTGATCGGCATTACTGCCAGGGGAGTCTGCCATAATAAGCAGGCGGACACCCGCGGCTATGGTGCCTGCAGCGCTCAGGAGCGGGCGCCATCTTTAAAGACCCGGCCAGCGCCGCACTATTACGGCGCTGGTCGGGAAGGGGTTAATCAGGTGAGCGACAGCGATGTGTCTAGGCAAACAGTCTGATAGGGAGGTTGTGCTTCAGTGTGGAGTCAAGTGTAGAGAGATTCATATAAGATATGAGGATATCAGGTTATTCTTAGGTCACTTTAAGATGTTGGTGTATATTTCAGTGCCAAGTTACTTGGCAGCTGTCCACAGCATAAACAAAAAAGTTAAAAGTCAAAATTTGGAGGAAATTGTGAAATTGATTTTTTCATTCACAAAAGCATGCCAAAATGTATTTACTTTACAGTCTTCCAGTTACCATGACAATACTAAATGTTTGGTGAGCAGAAAAGCATGGTTTCTCAAATTCTTAAACAGGATAGTCATGTTTATTGTCACCAATATATTACTAGAATGCTTTCTGAAGGTTTCCATACACTCCTCTTAAATCTTTTGGCTTAGAAGACACGTGTCTGAATGTGAAATTAATCATATTTGCCCACCCAAAGCTATTTGGGTCTTTATATTAGCAATGCACTAAATAAAATATCATAAAGCAAGATATATTGCTGCAATAATCATCTCTCTCAGGTTAGAGCCACCATCCATCTTTGTTATTATGGTATAAACCAGGCGTGAAAAATTACAGTTTGTTCTGTAATGTCTTCATATGAAAAGTAAGGCACGCTCATTGATCACTGTTCTCCAAGCAAAATAAAGAATTTGGACATTGTATGCATTATGAGAAATGTAAAGTTTCCAGGAATAATAGAGGGAAATTATTATTTTATGTCAGGTAAGGTAGACTAGTAATAATGCTTTTTACAATGTGTATATGTTGTTTACAATTCTTTGTCTCAGAAGATACAAGGGTAGTGTCATGCATGTGATGATGGAATAATGGAGTGAATTTTATTTAAAGAAAATTACAATAGGAAACCACTACTACATTTTAGTTTGTGGATTGTACGGTTTGTTGCTTTTGTCAAACAGATTAAATGTACAAGATATTTTAACACTTTAGTGTTCCTTCAAGCTTTCGTTCTCAAAATCATTCACCACTAGAGTTCAGCGGACACCCGGATGCCCGGGTCAATGGGTTTGGCCGAACGTCACAAAAAATTTCGAGTTCGGGACCCGAACTTGACCGCGAACCCGAACCCCATTGAAGTCTATGGGGGGGCCGAACTTTGGAGCACTAAAATGGCTCTAAAAAAGTCATGGAAAGGGCTAGAGGGCTGCAAATGGCAGCAAAATGTGGTTAAGAGCATGACAAGTGATCTGCAAACAAATGTGGATAGGGAAATGACTTAAAATAACATAAAATACATTTAAAAATAATAATAATCTTGATCTAAGAGGATGAGGTCCATATGGAGTAGGAGGTTGAGGAGGCGGTGGATGTGGTGGTGTAGGTGGAAGCAGCGGTGGAGGAGGAGGAGGTAGCCTACACTGGTTTTTGGTTTTCATTTTAATTTTTGTTTAAATTAAGGTACACCCCAAAACATTGGAAAATATACCCTGTGATAACCCCCTCCAGCCGTGCTAAACAAACATTCAGACAATACACTGGCTGCCGGGCAGGCCAGCATCTCCAAGGGGTAAAGGGCAAGCTCAGGCCATGTGCCCAATTTGGAGACCCAGAAGTTGCAGGGGCCAGACCCATCAGTCAGTACGTGTAGGCGTGTGCACATATACTGCACAACCATGTCGCACGTCCCAGTGATGTCCACGATCCAATTGGATATCTGCTCTATCAACTTTCGACGTTCTTTTCTGCACCTACCATGTTGATCACGGTTAGCGGCCAATGAGGGTTCCACGCCGGAGAGGGAGTGTGAGAAAGGGAGACCACATCCAAGGGAGGTCAATGGCTGAAATGTGATCGAGTTGAAATGTGGGACAAGTTGTTAAAACGAAAGGATCGAATGAAAGGAGGGGGCGCGTGTAAATTAAAGACGAATTTTAGAAATTTAAGTCCCTGTCAATTATGCAGAGCAGGGGTTTTTCCATCTGCAAAAATGGGTTAATGACACCCACCAATGGAACAGACTATTTTTAAAAATTTCAGGCCCTGTCAACTATGCAGAGCAGGGGTTTATTCACGCCAAACTGTGTTCATGTCACTCACCAATTGAACAGACGATTTTACAAAAATTAGGTCCCTGTCAACTATGCAGAGCAGGGGTTTGTAAACTGCAAAATTGGTAAAATGTTACCTGACAATGTAACAGACGATTCTTTGAAATTTAGGTCCCTGTCACCTATACAGAGCAGTGGTTTATTCACGGCAAAAATGGTAAAATGTCACCCAAGAATGTAACAGACGCTTTTGCACCCTGCTTCCTCTTCTGCGTGCTGGTTCCTCTGTGCGACCTCCTCCGAACTAGACAGGTCACTCGCATGACCTTGATTCCATGTGGGGTCTAGTATCTCATCATCCTCCAAATCATCTTCCACTCACTCTTTACCCCTGCCCTCCTTGTCGATCTGCATACTGCAGAAAGCCGCAGCAGTTGGCACCTGTGTTTTGTCATCAGAGACGTGCTGCGGTGGTCTTCCAATGTCCTCATCCTGAAAAATAAGTGGTTAGGCATCAGTGCACTCAATCTCTTCCACTTCTGGTGCAGGGCTATGTGGATGGTCCACGGAAACCCTGCCAGCAGAGTCATCAAAAAGCATAACAGACTGCTGCATGACTTGGGGCTCAGACTGCTCGCCTGATTTGCAAGGGGGTGAGTATAAAGACTCATGGCCATGGGCTGTAGGTGCCAACTGTGGTCTTTGATCAGGGGACTGGATGGGAGACAATGCGAAGGAACTGTAGGCACTGTCAGCCCCCCAATCTACTATAGTCTGTACTTGTTCTGGCCTCACTTGATTCATACTGTCCTAAATGCAGTTGTCACGGCAGACAGGATACAAGATACACAGGATATAACAAAAAAGTGTCTAGGCAAGAAGCTGGGGAAAGGGGTCATCTCCTGACAAATCCCTACCAGCTCTGCCTAGACTACTATGCCCACATTCAGACCCTGAAGGTGGGAATGAATGTGTCCTCGTGCCTAGAATCCCTAAGATGGTGAAAGGGGGAAAGAGGCAGCCTGCTCCCTCAGACCTGGAGGGGGCAGGCGTCTCTCTAACAGCCTAGACAGACAACCACAATAAAACAAAACCAACTTATCTATTGCTGAGCAGGAAAAGCCAGTCCTTCCTTCCTTCCTTCCTTCCTCTGAGCCAGACAGAAGCTATAACCCGCCCAGGACACTGGGAGTGGGCGTAATTTTAACTCTTACCAATGACCCCACCCAGTGCACCTGAAGGGAGGCGGATACAGCTCCACTCCAAAACAATAATAAAAGTCTACACATGTGCTGCTAACCTAGCAGACCTCTGCACATGACCTGAGCAGGGCATGACAGCAGTGTAGGCCGCAAATGTACTTTCTAGCACAAAAGATGAGCATTTGTCACCCAACAATGTAACAAACAAATTAGTGAAATGTATTTCCCTGTCTACTAGGTAGAGCAGGGGTATATCACAGGCAAAAATTGGTTAATGTCACCCAACTATGTAACAGACAAATTAGTGAAATGTATTAACCTGTCTACTAGGTAGAGCAGGGGTATATCACAGCCCAAAATTTGGGATATGTGATTCAACAATGTATCAGACAAATTAGTGAAATGATTTAAAATAATATAAGTAAAAATTAAAAAAAATAATCTTGATCTATGAGGTGGAGGTCCATATGGAGTAGGAGGTTGAGGAGGCGGTGGACATAGCGGTGTAGATGGAAGGGGCAGTGGAGGAGGACGAGGTAGCCAACACTTTTTTTTTATTTTTATTAGGGTACACACCAAAAGAGTGGGAAATATCAAAAATACAACAATAGGCAATTGCGCTGTAGTATAACAATGGCTGGGTAAGGCCGGTATACATGTCTATTTTGCACAAGGTACAGACAAGTCCTGTGGGATCCCTGCCTGGTTCATTTCAATGAACGTGAGTTTGTCCACACTGGCTGTGGACAGGTGGCTGTTCTGGTCTGTGATGATGCCCCCTGCCGTGCTAAACACACGTTCAGACAATACACTGGCTGCAGGGCAGGCCAGCACCTCCAAGGCGTAAAGGGCAAGCTCAGGCCATGTGCCCAATTTGGAGACCCAGAAGTTGAAGGGGGCAGACCCATCAGTCAGTACGTGTAGGCGTGTGCACACATACTGCTCCACCATGTTGCTGAAATGCTGCCTCCTGCTAAGACGTTCTATATCAGCTGGTGGTGCTGGTTGTTGTGGCGTGCTGACAAAGCTTTTCCACATTTCGGCCATACTAACTCTGCCTTCTGAGGTGCTGGTGGTGCCCCAGCTGCGTTGGCAAACTCTTCCTCCTCCTCTGCCTTCGCCTTGTGTTTCCACTGTGACCCCACTCTCAGGTGGGAATGCCACCAGCAGCGCTTCTACCAGCGTGCACTTGTACTCGCGCATCTCACTATCACGCTCCAGCGACTGAATTTGGGATGGTACGTTGTCCTTGTAACGGGGATCCAGCAGCGTGGCCACCCAGTAATCAGCACAAGTTTTAAAAAAAAAAAAATTAAATATAAAATGTGCACGTGCTCTCATGAAATGCGTTTCATGAGAGCACGTACACATCTTTTTTTTTATTTTTTATAATCTTTATTGTTTTTTCATGACATTCCCCACCCATCACCCGTTTTTCAATGGCCGCTTCTAAAAACAGGAGAAAAAAAAATAAATCACTCCTCTAGTCCACCTCTCTCTCCCCCACCTCCATCCCCCAGCCTATACCAACCATTTCTGCCATACTTTAGAAAATCTATGTTTTTTCTTCCTATTTACCAATTCCTCACAAACCAGTGAATTTCTAGTAAGCCTCTCCCATTCCTTGATCGTGGGTACAGCACTACCCCCCCCAGTGTCGGATGCTACACCTCCTAGCATAAAACAGCAATTTGGAGGCTATTTCTCGATGTTAATGGATATCCATTTTGTCCATAACCCCCAATATGCAAATCTCAAAATGGCTGGGGACTTTAATCCGATTGTATTGCTCTTTTCTATCCCTGACCTTTCTCCAGTACTCTTGGGTCTTCAGGCATGTCCATAGTATATGAACATCATCCACTCCTATCTCCCCACACTTTAAACATCTGAAAACTTTAGGTTTATAACACTTCATTAAAAACTTGGGGGAATAATAAAGACGATATAGTATGTTAAATTGGGTAATTCTATGGGAGAAATTCTTTTAGATCCTATTTTTCCACTGTATGGCCAAATCCCAGAACTCTTCGCATTGGGGGTCTATAGTATCCTGCCATTTATGCATTAGGCTTTTACTTGCTATTTCGTTGTAGCAGACAATAGTATATTTTGGAGACAAGTTTCCCCCCTGTTGTTAATCCAATAATATCAATTAGCGGTTATGGAAGGGCAACAATTTGTGTACCCCATCCCAGCCGCTTTCTCAATACTTGTTTTAATTGTAGATTAAAAAAACACAGTTCTGTATTACTCAATCCATACTCCTTTTTAAAATCCTCATAAGGTATTATATCCCCATGTCTCCATACCTGGCCCAGTTTGTAAACTCCATGTTTCCACCAAATTTCTTGTTCAATTACCTTTAGTTCTATTAATTGGGTATTATCCCACAATATGGTGTCTGCATGGAGTCCAACCTGGGTCCAAAAGGGCCTTACTTCCTTCCAAACCTTTTCCATCAGCGCAAATATCGGTATCTTTCTGCTTCCCTGTTGTGTCAAAACCCCCGCTTCTATCAGCTGAAAAATAGTACAGTTCTCTAGCCTTTCATTTATCCCTAATATCATAGACTTATATCTTTGCGTATTGCTCCACATTATCATGTTTTTTATTTGACCGGAGCTAAAATAAAGTTCCATATCTGGGACTGATAATCCCAATCGGTGCACCCAATCTCTTCCACTTCTGGGGCAGGGCTAGGTGGATGGCCCTGGGAAACCCTGCTAGCAGAGTCATCAAAAAGCAGAAGAGACTGCTCCATGACTTGGGGCTCAGACTGCTTGGATGATTTGCAAGAGGGTGAGGTGAAGGACTGATGGACATTGGCTGCAGGTGCCAACTCTGATCTTTTAGCAGGAGACTGGGTGGGAGACAATGTGAAGGAACTGGAGGCACTGTCAACCACCCAATCTACTATCGCCCATACTTGTTCTGGCCGCACCATTCGTAGAGCCACATTTGGCCCTACCAAATAACGCTGAAGGTTCTGTCGTCTACTCGCACCTGAGGAAGGTGTTTCACTTGGGGGTGTAGCTGGCACAGATTGAACACGTCCTCTCCCTGCAACAGGAGCTCCACCAGCAGCACCACGACCAGGGCCACGTCCCTTATTTGACGCTCTCCTCATTCTTTGTGTTTACCCACCAAACTAACAGATGGTTTATGTCAGGCGACAATTTAACCGCCAATAGTCAATAATTAAGTTTACTGAGAGTAAGGCAGTGCCGGTGTCATAAAGAGGAAAAATTTCTTGGTCACACAACAGTGTGCCAGATGAATTTTATATAATTACTTCCCGGTCACAAACATTTTTAATTTGTGAACCAACAATGAAACTGCGGTATTGACTGGTTGTATTCGACTGACAAATACAGCAAAGGCCCCAGATGTTGGGTCTTGCCCAAAAAGGGTATTTTTTTGAAACTAGAATATAACAGCAGTATCTAACGCTTGTATTTAACTGTGACAAATACAGCAAAAGCCCCAGATGTAGGGTTTTGCAAAAAAAATTTGTTTTTTTTAAAACCCAGAATATAATTGCAGTATTTCAAGCTTGTATTTCACTGTGACAAATGCAGCAAAGGCCCTCTATGTAGGGTCTTGCAAAAAATTGGTGTGTTTGTTCTCAGGAAGAAGCCGCTGGCAATGGCTTTTCTCCACTCATTATTTAGGACATACAGTTGCAAGAAAAAGTATGTGAACCCTTTGGAATGATATGGATTTCTGCACAAATTGATCATAAAATGTAATCTGATCTTCATCTAAGTCACAACAATAGACAATCACAGTCTGCTTAAACTAATAACACACAAAATTAAATGTTACCATGTTTTTATTGAACACACCATGTAAACATTCACAGTGCAGGTGGAAAAAGTATGTGAACCCCTAGACTAATGACATCTCCAAGAGCTAATTGGAGTGAGGTGTCAGCCAACTGGAGTCCAATCAATGAGATGAGATTGGAGGTGTTGGTTACAGCTGCCCTGCCCTATAAAAAACACCCACCAGTTTTGGGTTTGCTTTTCACAAGAAGCATTGCCTAATGTGAATGATGCCTCGCACAAATGAGCTCTTGAGCTAAGTTGAGTTGTTTGGAAGAAACACACAACACTATGTGTGGAGAAAAAGAGGCATAGCAAACCAACATCAAAACCTCATGCCAACTGTGAAGTATGGTGGTGGGGGCATCATGGTTTGGGGCTGCTTTGCTGCGTCAGGGCCTGGATGGATTACTATCATTGAAGGAACTCCCAAGTTTATGTCACGGCCATGGCTATGACCGTGACTCCTGAACCGCATGCGGTTGTCAGCGGTTTTCATTGGTGTTCAATCACAGGTGAGGGCTGTGGTATTGGCCTCACCTGTGGTTGCCGCTGGCAACAGTATGTATGTGGCAGCGTAGCAGGCTGAGCTGTGCCATGCAGCTCGCTACGCTGCGCATGCGGTTCTGTGTGATGTGTGGATGTGTGCACTGTGTTTTATGTTATTGTGTGCACGTCTCCTTTAAGTGGTGTTTTCCCTTCCCTGGTGTTGGAAGGGGATTAACCCTTCCAGTGTGTGTGATCACTGGGTGTGTCCGACTGTGGGGTGTGGCTTCTTGGCCTATAAAGCCTCACTGCTTTTGTAGGCCTGCAGGTTGCTTCAGCCATGCTTAGCTGAGAGCAGCCTCATGTATTTATTACCTGCCAGTAAGAGCCACCCCTGTGGTCATAAACTTTAATGTCATAACCATATTGTGCTTTAGTTATTTCCAGTTATGTGTGATGTCCGTGTGATGTTTTATATGTGATTTTGTGCAGCTATGGATCTGGGTCCCTGTGTAGGGATGCGCTTGTGATCTGCACCCTGCTAACACAGGGATCCAGTCAGCAAGGCTGTGGCAGGTAGGTGGAACTCCTTGTTCACCTGCCATATCCATAGAGCTGTTTATGTCTCCCCTTTTCCTGCAGCTTGGACGTTGAGACTCCTGCTCCTCCGTGTCTAGGAGGAGTGGGCTTCTCTTACTCAGCTCCTAGGTGAGGGTCATCTTGAGGGCCAGCAGGGACTTTTAGGTTCCGGAGCATGGGCCCTCCTACCATCAAGGTTGGCCCATGTAACTAGGAGCTAGGGTCAGGTTAGGGATGCGTTTAGGAGGTGACCTGCTCCCTAATCCTGTCTACATGGCCATAGCAGCCGTAACATCACCGGGCTGCACACGGCTGAGGATTTCCCCCATCCTCAGCCGTGACAGTTTATTAAGACATTTTGCAGGAGAACTTAAGGCCATCTGTCCACTAGCTGAAGCTCAAGAGAAGATGGGTGTTGCAACAGGACAACGACCCAAAGCATAGAAGTAAATAAACAACAGAATGGCTTAAACAGAAGAAAATACGCCTTCTGGAGTGGCCCAGTCAGAGTCCTGACCTCAACTCGATTGAGATGCTGTGGCATGACCTCAAGAAAGCGATTCACACCAGACATCCCAAGAATATTGCTGAACTGAAACAGTTCTGTAAAGAGGAATGGTCAAGAATTACTTCTGACCGTTGTGCACTTCTGATCTGCAACTACAGGATATGCTTGGTTGAAGTTATTGCTGCCAAAGGAGGTTCAACCAGTTATTAAATCCAAGGGTTCACATACTTTTTCCACCTGCACTGTGAATGTTTACATGGTGTGTTCAATAAAAACATGGTAACATTTAATTCTTTGTGTGTTATTAGTTTAAGCAGACTGTGATTGTTTATTTTTGTGACATAGATGAAGATCAGATCACATTTTATGACCAATTTGTGCAGAAATCCATATAATTCCAAAGGGTTCACATACTTTTTCTTGCAACTGTATACACACACAGCCAGGTGCATGTTTATGGGGGGGGAGGGAGATATGGCCAACAGCTATCTAATGTGAATGGACATAACTTTAAGGCTTATGTCTCGTCACTAAACCCCTTGGTTAAAGGAGGCTCCTAAGCAATCAGCCAGTATCACCAGGGAAAATTGTAGGTGGCCACACATTTCCCCTGTAACAGTTTTGACTTAAAGGATGGAAGATACTCAGGCCCATAAACCTCCCATCTACCTTACCGCCCCCTCCTGTTCCCCAATTAACACACAGAGACATCTTCTTAGGAAAAGAGCCTTCTCGGCCAATTTATTCAACAACATTAATTATCACTTAACAGAAATACGTAATAACACGCATAACATATCAATTACCATAACAATTACCTTAACATCTGAACCATTGAATAGGATCCTACAAGGCAACAGGTAAGCTGTGTTCTCCACCATTCACCTCCACTTGTAATATCGCCTTACCCTCGGCCGCGGTCACCGACCCGAGAGCACCGAATACTCCAAACTGTAATTAGTCTCCCCTGTAGGCCCATCTGCCCAACAGGAGCCCCATGCACAAGCTTACCGAACCTCCTGAGATGCACACTCCACCTTGGCATGCACCTCTTAAACTTATCATTGCCTTCCAGGACCCTCCATTACCACGCCACGAACGACCATAGGAGACACCTCACCTATGGGAGTCCTGCCACACCCGAAGAGCCGTCTCCAGACCCTCCTGAATCCCTAAGGCCCACATGTCAATACCCACCTCATTCAGGTGAACACCATGAGACCTAAGGAACTGAGGCGATGCCGCCTCCAGCTCCCAATGCCGCACCACAATTCCACCATGGCGCCTCACAAAACGTCCAACCTCCCTATTAAGTTTAGCCTGGGCCTTGTTAAGACGGTCAACCGACCTCGCAAAACGCCAGACTCTCCGAGCCACCACCTCGGACCAAACCACCAACACACCCGGAACATCCGACCACAAACGCAGAAGATCCAGCTTCATATCACGAATCACCTCCCTAGTACTGCGAACACCCAGGTCATTCCCCCCAATGTGCAATACAACAATATCAGGTGACCTATCCAACGAGACCGAAGCATGAAATTCTGGAAGCACCCTACCCCACAAAAGGCCCTGTATGCCAATCCAGCGCACTTGCATGTTAGCCGGGTCGAACCCCAACTGCCGTCCGTTCCTCCGCACGTCCGCCCGCAATGCTCCCCAGTACACGTAGGAGTGTCCGAAGATCCAAGCCATACAAGCCGACCCTGTAAACACATAAAATTAAAACCTAACTCACCGGTCAGCGTAATAAAATACCGTATAAACAACTGAACATTGCTCCCCTTGGCACTCACAACATGTGAGTACGAACATACGACTGATAACACCTAGATTCCCACCGGCTAATACGTTTAATGGCCTCCTCCCCCAGGCCCCATCTGGCCGCCTCCGTTGCCGCCCCAATCCTAACGGAATGGGACGCAAAGTCCTGAGCCGGGTAACCCGCTGCAACCAAACACTTCCGAAAAACCGCAACAAACTGATACCTCGACAATGCCGACCCATCTACATGCATCAACAACGAACCCACCACCTCCGGCCTAACCTCCAACAACTCCTCCACACACCTGACCGGACACAAAATGGACCCAAGCAACGGGCGCAGTATAATAACCACCCCTTTGCCCTCCTGATCCGTCTTAGACCTACGCAATGCGCAACGCAAACCCCCCCCAGAAAAACACTCATACTGCCGCAACAAACCTCCCCCACACGACCGATTACCCGACACCAATTCAGACACCCTGAATGCCCCAAAAAAGGCCAAGGAAAAAGCAGCCCTAAACAAACAAACCTCATAAGGCGTCAAACATACCACACCAACCATCTCCCACAACGACTGCAACACTGCCCACGAAACCGGCCTACGCGTGTCTGGCTGCGCGGCACTACGCCTATAACCCTTCAAAGCTTGCCTAACCAGAAAGCAGTTAGACACATCCATAAGACCCCGCAACCGCAACCAAAAATTGACGGCCGCCACTCGCTTGTAAACCACCGAAACAGACACCCCCGAACTATAAGACAAACCGATAAAATATACCAACAGCATCTGAAAATCCTCCACTACCTCACAACCCCCCACCTGATCCAACAACTGCTCCCACTGGGACCACACCGAAGAATACGCCAACCACGTACTCCTACTCACGGACCGGCGAATCAACTCAGAGGAGACCCCAAGGCCACGTTCCAGAGCCACTGAGGACATGATAGACCCGTCTCGTCCGCATCCGGCACCAGCCCGCGAAAACGATCCCACTGAAAGCGAGAAAGTGAATCAGCAATGTCGTTATCAACACCCGGAACATGCACAGCCACAAAACAAGCATTCAACCGCAAGCCACTAAGCACTAAATGGCGAAGCAAGCGCACCACCGGGGGCGAATTAGCAGACTGACTGTTAATCGCCTGAACCACCCCCATGTTGTCACAGCAAAATCTCACTCTTTTATTTCTGAGCACGTCCCCCGACAACTCAACAGACAAAATGATCGGAAACAATTCCAACAAAACCAGATTCCTCAAAAAACCTGCCTCCACCCAAACATCCGGCCAGGCACCTGCGCTCCACTGCCCCCCGCAAAAGGCCCCGTAACCACAAGACCCCGACGCATCCGTACACAACTCCAAATCAACACTGGACACAGGCGCCCCCATCCACACCGAACGCCCATTAAATTCCTCCAGAAAACGCTCCCACACCAGCAGGTCATCCCGAACCTCAGATGATAATCGCAAAAAATGGAAGGGCTTCCGCACCCCAGCCGTCGCCATGGCCAAGCGCCTGCAGAACACCCGGCCCATTGGCAGAATTCTGCATGCAAAATTCAACTTCCCTAGAACTGACTGCACACGCCGCAACTGCACCTTTTTCGCCCTCCTCAAGAAAGCAATATCATCGCGCAAGTCCGCCACCTTCTCCTCCGGCAACCGACACTCTATGGCCACACTATCTATCACTATACCCAAAAATTTCAGACGTCGCTGGACCCAAACGACCAGCTATGCTCTCCATCGTGTGAAGTAACACCGAACAAACTCGCGACCCAGCAGGTCCCAGAAACAAAAAATCGTCAAGATAATGTAACACGGAAGTCCAACCCGCCTCCTGCTTCACCACCCACTCCAAGAAGGAAGCAAACTTCTCAAACAAAGAACATGAAATTGCACAACCCATCGGCAGACAACAATCAACATAAAAACTGCCCTCCCACTTAAACCCCAACAAGTGAAAACTGTCCGGATGAATGGGTAACAAACGAAAAGTGGCCTCTATATCCGTCTTTGCCAACAAAGCCCCTTTTCCAAAACGACGCACCCACCGAACCGCCTCATCAAATAAAGTATACGAAACCGAATAAAGCTCCTCAGCAATACCATCATTAACAGAACTACCCTCAGGAAACGACAAGTGGTGTATGAGCCTAAACTTGCCCGCCTCCTTTTTTGGGACCAAACCCAAAGGTGACACTCACAAACCTGACAAGGGGGATTTCGCAAATGGGCCAGCGACCCGCCCCGCCGCGACCTCCTTACCAATCTTCTCCGCTACCACGTCCGGCCTACGCAAAGGCGATGCCAAGTTACGGGGAGCCACCACCGGACTGACCGAAAAACACGGGATCCGAAAACCATCCCTGAAACCAACAAACAACAAAGCCGCTGCAGCCCTATCTGGGTACCTCTCTAACCACGGCACCATCTCTTCAACCTTCACTGGCGTCACCCCTCTTCTGCGCCCCATCAACTCCTTTTCCTCGCCCCCGCTTGAAACACCGTGACAGACTGTGCGCCCCACCGCATCCGGAACACTCGTGCTTGAACCGACAGTCAGCGAGGTATCTGCAATAACCTTCATTGAACTGCCAACAGCAACCCTTCTTTTGCCCGCCACCAGGCTCGGACACCGAGGGAACCCCGGCTGCCCCACGAAAGGACTGATGACCCACCTTCGGAGCCGCCATAAGCCGCATCCAAAGACCGATATCTTTGTGATCCCAGCGAATACTCGCCCGGACCGCCTTCTGCTGACGAAATTGCTCGTCGTACCTCAACCATGCCACACCCCCATACGTCCTATAGGCCTCACCAATGGCATCCATGTAACAGAAAAGCGCGGAACAGTGTTCCGGCGCTTTTTCCCCCACCACACTTGCCAAAATGGCAAAAGCCTGCAGCCAATTTAAATACGTCCGCGGTATCAACCGGTACCGACGCTTCTCCTCCTCCTCCTTTTTGGACTCATCAGGCCTAACCCTATCCAAACTAAACTTTTCCAACTGAAGCAAAGAGAATATCTCCACATACTCGTCCTTCCAGATCTTCTCTTTAACCTCCGCCTTCAAATGAGCCCCCAGCGGCCCCTCAAAACAGACGTAGACCTCACCCTTAGCTGCGTCCGCCAACCGCACCTCGTCCCCAACTTTTCCTTTCTCCCCAACACCGACCGACACATCCCCAGTCCCCGGAGCCGCCAAATCCGCCCCAACGTTACTCGAGCCAGCCCCGCCAGACTGACACCCCATAACACCGGACGCCACTGGAGCCCATACCTCCGCAGGTGACTCCCGCACACCCGACCCCAACCTAGACAAAAGCGACACCATCCCCTCTAGCAATTCCTGCGCCAACCCCTGGCCCTGCAAAACACCCCCCCACCGTTTGCTCAACAGGAGCCCGTTGCTGACCCCCCGAAGGCCCCTCACCTGACCGGCCCTGAGGTATCCGCCCAGCAGCCACGGTCCGCCCAGACACTCCAGCCATCGATGGTCCGCTCAGCTGCGCTGCCGCCGGACCGGCTCCATCCTCGTCCATCCGCCCGTCGTCAGCTTCCCAGTCGTCCTGGCTCACCTCGCAGTCCTCCACTTCCGCCAGCTGTCCAGGCCCGCCGACAGGCGGCCGCTGCCTCTCGTCGCCCCCGGCAACCGACGTAAACCGACTCCGTCCAGGCTCACCGGAAGGGGAACCGGCAGCCGCATCAGAAATAACTCTATCACTGCCGTCGTCCTGTACTGCAGCACCTCCGAATCCAGCTCCCACAGCAACCTCAGCCTCCTGAACAAATCCGGCTGCAGTACCTGGAACAGCCACCGGTGTCGCTGCCGCGCTCCGCCCGCTCCTCTGCAGTCTCACAGAAGAACGCCCCCGGCCCTGCGACAGGGGCCGCGCCGCAACACGCACCACTGCTGACCGCACTTTAGGATCCAGGCCCGCACTGACAGGCCGTGGGGCCGCACGCTCCTCTCCCCGCCGTGGCCCACTCGCTGCCCGCTCCTCAGGTAAGGGACGACGCCTGGCTCGCTCCCCATCCGACAAGGCCTCAAGGGGAGACGCAGCACCTCCATAGCTCCTCCCACGCGGTGAATAGGACGAGGCGACGGGCGCAGCCCGGTCCTCTCCCGCTGGTGCCCGGCGCCGACCAGGATTCCTCCCGCTCACTGCCCTCACCGCCTGCAACGAAGGGTCCCTGCTAGGGCTCCTTAAGCGCCGCCGCACCCGTGGGGTAGCCTCAGGGCTCAGCCTCTCTGGGGGCACAGACCTCCTAGCCCTGGGCCTAGCAGCAGGGGTGGCCGGTGTGGGGACCGGACCCGCCAAGACAACCTGTAAACTCTGCTGCAACCAATCGGCCCCATGTCTCTCCGCCCCGGCCTTCACTGCATCCAATAAAACGTCCGAAGACTCCATAACTCACAGCAAAATCCTTCCAAAAACCTTCCTGCTTCTTCCACAAGCACCGTCTGATAAACTCCGCCCCCACTCCCCTCATATACTGCCCGGGAAAATACATGACCAAGACCCCTCCCCACGACCTAACCTTAACCCTCAACTGCCTGAACTCCCCCCCCCCCAAGTTAAAGAGCACTATGCCCAGGCTGCGCCTAGCTCCGTTGCTCCCAATACAGGGAAAATGTATTACAGCAACTCATTCACTTTAGGCGACCCTGTAATATTACTAAACTAAGTCTGAACAACAGAATCCTATATTAAGCTAGGTCCATTACAGTTTACAGAAAGTGGCACATTAGACATACTATCAGGAACATAGAAACATAGAATGTGTCGGCAGATAAGAACCTTTTGGCCCATCTAGTCTGCCCAATATACTGAATACTATGACAAGCCCTTGGCCCTATCTTATATGAAGGATGGCCTTATGCCTATCCCATGCATGCTTAAACTCCTTCACTGTATTTGCAGCTACCACTTCTGCAGGAAGGCTATTCCATGCATCCACTACCCTCTCAGTAAAGTAATACTTCCTGATATTACTTTTAAACCTTTGCCCCTCTAATTTAAAACTATGTCCTCTTGTAGCAGTTTTTCTTCTTTTAAATATTCTCTCCTCTTTTACCTTGTTGATTCCCTTTATGTATTTAAAAGTTTCTATCATATCCCCTCTGTCTCGTCTTTCTTCCAAGCTATACATGTTAAGGTCCTTTAATCTTTCCGTGGTAAGTTTTATCCTGCAATCCATGTACTAGTTTAGTAGATCTTCTCGGAACTCTCTCCAAAGTATCAATATCCTTCTGGAGATATGGTCTCCAGTACTGCGCACAATACACGAAATGAGGTCTCACTAGTGCTCTGTAGAGCGGCATGAGCACTAGAATTAGAATTTGAGCACTAGAAATAGAATTTCCTACTGCTCTATGACATTGTCTGCCTACCTTTAAGTCACATTACTGACCTACAGTAAAAAGAAATCACCACCACACCAATCAATAATAACTTCTCCCAGGATAAAAAAAATAATATATCAACCCACAAATTTATAAGGAACCACAAAGAAATTAAAAATCTATATTTTTCTTTTGGACAAACACATGCCCCACAACAACATGAAAAGACAAAATTAAAATAGTATTAACAGATGAAGAATTAGGGCTGCTTGTTATCATAATAAACGGCCATGCTGCTGTTTAGAAATGATATTGCTTTATATACCAATGATTACTGTATATGGTAATAGACACTCCTGATGCAAAATACTGTTATATTACAGCACAGGGAAACAAATGGATCTGATGGACCTATATAGAACTCCATGTAATACACAGACCACCACCAACAGTCACAAGAATAATAAAGGTACTACTGCACTGGTCCCGATTGTAATTATTATTGTTATATAATTATTTATTTGAGTGTGATGAACACTATGGGGGTTATTTTTTTAACGCCGGTCTTAATACCCCTTTAGCTGGCAGTGGATGCCCCAAACTTGCACCATGTAGATGCGCCACCCCCCCTTTTTTTTTAAACCTAGCGTGAGGGGATCATATGTGGTCTCCAATGCTGTTGTTTTAACCAGCCAGTAGTGAAACTGCTGCAAAAATGGCAAACAGTTACAGCGTTTAGTGAATGGGATTTATTTTACCACAATTAGAGTTTGGCCGAACTTCACAAAAAAGTTTGAGTTTGGGACCCGAACTTGAGCCCGAACCCCATTGAATTCAATGGGGACCCGAACTTTTGAGCACTAAAATGGCTGTAAAAATGTAATGGAAAGGGCTAGAGGGCTGCAAATGGCATCCAAATGTGGTTAAGAGCATGGCAAGTGCTCTGCAAACAAATGTGGATAGGGAAATGACTTTAAATAACATAAAATACATAAAAATAAAAAATAATAATCTTGATCTAGGAGGACAAGGTCTAGGAGGACAGGAGGTTGAGGAGGCGGTGGATGTGGCGGTGTAGGTGGGAGCGGTGGTGGAGGAGGAGGTAGCCTACACTGCTTTTTGGTTTGAAACTTATTTTTATTTTTTTAAATTAGGGTACACCCCAAAACATTGGGAAATATAACCTGTGATAACCCCCTCCAGTCATGCTAAACACACGTTCAGACAATACACTGGCTGCAGGGCAGGCCAGCACCTTCAAGGCGTAAAGAGCAAGTTCAGGCCATGTGCCCAATTTGGAGACCCAGAAGTTGAAGGGGGCAGACCCATCATTCAGTACGTGTAGGAGTGTGCACACATACTTCTCCACCATGTCGCACGTCCCTGTGATGTCCACCATCCATTTGGATATCTTCTCTATCAACTTTCGATGTTCTTTTCTGAGCCTACCATGTTGATCACGGTTATTGGCGAATCTGGGTTCCACGCCAGAGAGGGAGCGTGAGAAAGGGAGACCTCATCCAAGGGAGGTCAATGGCTGCAATGGGATGAAGCGGAAATGTGGGATAAATTATTAAAGCAGAAGGATCGAATGAAAGGGCCAATTAAAGACGAATTTTAGAAATTTAAGTCCCTGTCACCTATGCAGAGCAGGGGTTTTTCATCGCCAGAAATGGGTTAATGTCACCCACCAATGGAACAGATTATTTTAAAAAATCGCGGTCCCTGTCACGTATGCAGAGCAGGGGTTTATTCAGGGCAAAAATTGTAAAATGTCAACCCAAGAATGTAACAGAAAAATTAGTGAAATTTATTAACCTGTCTAATATGGTAGAGCAGGGGTCTATCACAGCCAAAAATTGGTGAATTTCACCCAAAAATGTAACAGACAAATTAGTGAAATGACATAAAATAAAATACGTACAAATAAAATAAAAAATACTTGATTTATGAAGTGGAGGTCCATATGGAGTAGGAGTTTGAGGAGGCGGTGGACGTAGCGGTGTAGGTGGAAGCAGCGGTGGAGGAGGACGAGGTAGCCAACACTGGTTTTTGGTTTTAATATATATATATTTTTTTACTAGGGTACACTCCAAATGAGTGTGAAATATCCAAAATACAAGAATGAGCAATTGCGCTGCAGTATAACAATGGCTGGTTAAGGGCGGTATACATGTCTGTTATGCACAAGGTACGGACAAGTCCTGTGGGATCCATGCGTGGTTCATTTTAATGAACGTGAGCTTGTCCACATTGGCTGTGGACAGCGGCTGCGCTTGTCTGTGATAAAGCCCCCCGCTGTGCTAAACACACGTTCAGATAATACACTGGCTGCAGGGCAGGCCAGCACCTCCAAGGCGTAAAGGGCAAGCTCAGGCAATGTGCCCAATTTGGAGACTCAGAAGTTGAAGGGGGTAGACCCGTCATTCAGTACGTGTAGTGAACACATACTGCTCCACCATGTTGGTTAAATGCTGCCTCCTGTTAAGACGTTCCATATCAGCTGGTGGTGCTGGTTATCGTGGCGTGCTGACAAAGCTTTTCCACATTTCGGCCATTCGACCTCCTGCTCCTCCTCTGCCTTGGCCTTGTGCTTCCACTGTGCCCCCGCTGTCAGGTGGGAATGCCACCAGCAGTGCATCTACCAGCGTGCGCTTGTACTCGTGCATCTTACGATTACGCTCCAGTGAGGGAATTTAGGACGGTACGTTGTCCTTGTAACGGGGATCCAGCAGCGTGGCCACCCAGTAATCAGCACAAGTTAGAATGTGGGCAACTCGGCTGTCGTTGCTGAGACACTGCAGCATGTAATCGCTCATGTGTGCCAGGCTGCCCAGAGGCAACAAAAAGCTGTCTTTTGTGGGAGGTGTAACGTCTGTGTCCTCTGTATCCCCCCAGCCACGCACCAATGATGGTCATGAGCTGGTCTGGGTGCAACCCTGCTGTGAACATGGGTTCTCCTCCACCTCATTCTCCACCTTGTCATCCTCCAGAACTGTGCCCTGGCTGGACAATTGTGTACCTGGCGTTTGTGGTGCAGGAACCCACCCTTGGAGCCACATGTGAAGGACTGTCCGGAAACCCTATGAAATTATACCTTTTCCTTTTCCTCCTCCTGTGCCACATTCTCTTTCATCATCGTCAGCAGCGTTTTTTTAAGGAGGCATAGAAGTGGGATAGTAACGCTGAGAACGGCGTTATTGGCACTGGCCATGTTGGTGGAGTACTCAAAACAGCGCAGCAAGGAACACAGGTCTCGCATGGAGGCCCAGTCATTGGTGGTGAAGTGGTGCTGTTCCGCAGAGCGACTCACCCGTGCGTGCTGCAGGTGAAACTCGACTATCACCTGCTGCTGCTCGCACAGTCTGGCCAGCATGTGCAAGGTGGAGTTCCACCTTGTGGGCACATCGCATATGAGGCGGTGAGCGGGAAGGCCGAAGTTACACTGCAGCGCTGACAGGCGAGCAGCAGCAGGATGAGAACGCCGAAAGCGCGCACAGATGGCCAGCACTTTCTACAGCAGCTCTGACATATCGGGGTAATTTTTAAGGAATCTCTGCACCACCAAATTCGGCACATGCGCCAGGCAAGGGATGTGCGTCAAATCGGCTAGTCCCAGAGCTGCTACGAGATTTCGCCCATTATCGCACACCACCAGGCCGGGCTTGAGGCTCACTGGCACCAATCACTCATCGGTCTGTTGTTCAAGGCCCGTCCACAGCTCTTGCGCGGTGTGGGTTTTTTCCCCCAAACAGATAAGTTTTAAAACTGCCTTCTGTCGTTTACCCCTGGCTGTGCTGAAGTTGGTGGTGAAGGTGTTACGCTGACCGGATGAGGAGGCGGTAGATGATGAGGAAGCGGAGTAGCAGGAGGAAGCAACAGAAGGCAAACTGAAGCACCCTGCAATCCTCGGTGGTGGAAGGACATACGGCAAACTGCTATCCACCTCAGGCCCAGCCGCCACTGCATTTACCCAGTGTGCTGTTATGGAGATATAACGTCCCTGACCATGCTTACTGGTCCACGTATCCATAGTGAGGTGCACCTTGCCACAGATGGCATTGCGCAGTGCACACCTGATTTTGTCCGCCACTTGTTTTTGCAGGGAAGGGATGGCACGCATGGAAAAATAGTGGTGGCTGGGCACGACATACTGTGGGACAGCCACCGCCATAAGGCTTTTAAAACTCTCAGTCTCCACCAGATGGAATGACAGCATTTCAAAGGCCAGTCATTTTGAAATGCTGGCATTCAGGGCCAGGGATAGCGGGTGGGTAGGGGGGTACTTCCTCTTCCGCTCTAGTGTTCGGGAGATAGAGAGCTGAACGCTTCCGTGGGACATTGTGGAGATGCTTGGTGACCCAGGTGTTGGTGTTGCTGGCAGATCCTCTGTTTGTGGGGTGCCAGGTGGCACTGTCACTCCAGAGGTGGATGAAGAGGCCGCGACTACAGCAGAAGAGGAAGCAGGAGGAGCCAGAGACCTTTCTTGGTTTTTAAGGTGTCTACTCCACTGCAGCTCGTGCTTTGCACTTAGATTCCTGGTCATGCAGGTTGTGCTCAGGTTGAGAACGTTTATGCCTAGCTTCAGGCTCTGATTGCACAGCGTGCAAACCACATGTGTCTTGTCGTCAGCACATTGTCTGAAGAACTGCCACGCCAGGGAACTCCTTGGAGCTGGCTTTGGTGTGCTCGGTCCCTTGCTGTGGTGGGCAGTAGCAGGCGTACTGTCTAGGGGACGGCCGCTCCGCTTTTGCACCCTGCTCCCTCTTCTGCTGTGCTGGGGGCTTTGTGCGACCACCGCCTCTAGACATGTCACTCGCATGACCTTGATTCCATGTGGGGTCGAGGACCTCATCGTCCTCCACATAATCTTCAACCCAGTCTTCACCCCTTCCCTCCTTGTCGGTCTGCACACTTTTGAAAGCCCCTGCAGTGGGCACCTGTGTTTCGTCATCATCCGAGACGTGCTGCGATGGTCCTCCAATGTACTCATCTTGAAACATAAGTGGTTGGGCATTGGTGCACTCAATCTCTTCCACTTCTGGGGCAGGGCTAGGTGGATGGCCCTGGGAAACCCTGCTAACAGAGTCATCAAAAAGCATAAGAGACTGCTGCATGACTTGGGGCTCAGACTGCTTGGCTAATTTGCAAGGGGGTGAGGTGAAAGACTGATGAACATCGGCTGCAGGTGCCAACTCTGATCTTTCAGCAGGAGACTGGGTGGGAGACAAAGTGAAGGAACTGGAGGCACTGTCAGCAACCCAATCTACTATCGCCCATACTTGTTCTGGCCTCACCATTCGTAGAGCCGCATTAGGCCCGACTAAATACCGCTGCAGGTTCTGATGCCTACTCGCACCTGAGGAAGGTGTTTCACTTGTGCATGTAGCTGGCACAGATCGACCACGTCCTCTCCCTGCAACAGGAGCTCCACCAGCAGCACCACGACAGGGGCCACGTCCCTTATGTGACGCTCTCCTCATATTTCTAAAATTTAGGATCTTGCCCAAAATGGGTGTTTTTCTAATAGCAAAATAGAACCACAGTATCTAAAGGGTGTATCTCACATGTACAGATGCAGACTAGGCCGCAATTTAAGATTTTTGCCCAAAATGGTTTTTTTTTTGATAGCAGAATAGAACAGTATGTAAAGGGTGTATCTGACAATGACATGTGCAGCAAAGGCTTAAAAATTTTGTTTTTTGCCCTAAATGGGTGTTTTTTTAATAGCAGAATAGAACCACAGTATCTAAAGGGTGTATCTCACACGTACAGATGCAGACTAGGCCGTAATTAAAGGTTTTTGCACAAAATTGGTGTTTTTTAAAACCTAGAGAATTATAGCTGTATTTCTAGCTAAAATTGCACACTGACTAATGCGGCAGAGGCCCCAGATGGAGGGTACTGCCAAAAATGGGTGTTTTTTTCAAAGCCAGAAAATTATTGAAGTATTTCAAGCTTGTTTTTAACAATCACAGATGCAGCAAAAGCTGCAATATTAAGTATTTATATTTATAATATGACAGCTGTATATAACGCTTGAATATCACACGTGCAGATGCAGCAAGGGCTGTAAAATTGTGTATTTTGCCCAAAAAGGGCGTTTTTTTAAAACCAAGAAAATTATAGCTGCATTTCTAGCTTAAATTGCACACTGACTAATGCTGCAAAGGCACCAGATGTAGGATATTGCAAAAAAAAGGGTGTTTTTTTAAAACCAGATTATTATTGCAGTATTTCAAGCTTGGATTTGAATGTCACAAAAGCACATATGGTGCACATATGGTGCACTGAGCTTGCATAAAATGGACGCCGCCACCCACCTAACTAACAGATGGATAAAAGTTATTTTTCTCTATCACCAGGCTCAGGGCAGGGTAAAAAGATTGTGCACTGTACCCACACAACTAAATCTATGTAGATCGCCGAGTTCAATTGGAGTTTTGATTAAAGATTCTGTCCTATTCTCTCCCTCACAGCAGCAGCATCCTATCCCTACACTAAGCACGGCAGAGTGACGTGCATCGCTACGTGACTCCAGCTTATATAGAGGCTGGGTCACATGCTGCACTGGCCAATCACAGCCCTGCCATTAGTAGGCATGGCTGTGATGGCTTCTAAGGGCACACAGTTAAAATGCTTGTCGATTGGCTGCTCTGCAGCCTTTCAAAAGGTGCTAAGAAATCGCCGAACACCGAACTTTTACAGAAATGTTCGGGTTCGGGTCCGGAGTCCAAAAATCCTAAAGTTCGGTACGAACCTGATCTTTACAGTTCGGGTTCGCTCAACCCTAACCACAATGTAACATATGACAGCATTGCTGCGTGACAAAACCGCTGTGAAAATATAAAGTATTCCTGAGCTTCTCCAAGTGAACTTCGATTACCACAATCTCAGCTAGTGTTGAGCGAAGAAAAGGATATGAAGAGTAATTCAGTCTGAAGTTTAGGAAAACTTCAATTCGCAACAAATCCGAATTTCCTCGCGCTCTGTGGTAACAAATCAGTTTTTCCTACAATGTCAGCTGCACTTGTTATAAAGTGAAAGAAAGCAGCCTGGGAAAGCAAGATCACCCATAAGGCCGTGCAGCCAGCCAATCCGCAGATAGACATCCCCTGTGATGTCACACCCCTATAAAACCCTTATCCTGAGTAGAGATGTCGCGAACATAAAATTTTCCGTTCGTGAACGGCGAACGCGAATTTCTGCAAATGGGCGAACCGCCATAGACTTCAATAGGCAGGCGAATTTTAAAACCCACAGGGACTCTTTCTAGCCACAGTAGGGATGGAAAAGTTGTTGTTTCAAGGGGACTAACATCTGGACTGTGGCATGCCGGAAGGGGATCCATGGCAAAAATCCCATGGAAAATTACATAGTTGATGCAGAGTTGGATTTTAATCCATAAAGGGCATAAATCACCTAACAATCAAAAATTTTTTTGAACAACATGGTTTAAAACATCCAGTGTGTGTATACGATCAGGTATGATGTTGTATCGATCAGGTAGTGTAAGGGTTACGCCCCCGTCACAGATATTGACAGACCAAACTCCCCTTTGCGTATCACAATGAAGCGATGAAGCGAAACAGTCCATTTGCCCAACCGCAAACTCACCATTTGTACA
Organism: Bufo bufo; assembly: GCF_905171765.1. Lineage (NCBI taxonomy): Eukaryota > Metazoa > Chordata > Amphibia > Anura > Bufonidae > Bufo > Bufo bufo. Next base: position 134,723,749 of record NC_053395.1, read on the forward strand.
AGGTTGGATACCAAGCTAGCCATTTCCCGTTGATGTCATTGAAGGTTTCTTCCTCCACCCAGCCACGTACAACACCAAGGGTCACAGAAAGGTGAATTGAATAGATTTTTAGAACGGGGAGATGGTTAAAAAAACGCTGGCTCCCTCCCCTTTGTTTGAATCCACGGTCACTGCGTCTGCGCCGTGCAATTTACTGTCCCACCCGATATGAATGGTATTTTCTGTAGTTCTCTCTTCTCATCAGTTTAATCCCTGTTACGTCCCCAATCTGGGGTCCATTTATTAAATTGATTTTTCGAACGGGGAGATGGTTAAAAAAACGCTGGCTCCCTCCCCTTTGTTTGAATTTACGCCACGGTCACTGCGTCTGCACCGTGCAATTTACTGTCCCACCCGATATGAGTGGTATTTTCTGTAGTACTATTCTCATCAGTTTAATCCCTGTTACGTCCCATATCAGGGTGGGATTGCATTTTGTGAAAAAAAATTTAGGCCGGGTACCTTCGACTGCCTTCACAGTGACAGACCAAACTCTGATACACCAAACTGAATTGATTTTAGGAACCGGGAGATGAAAAAAGCAGCTTGGTCGGTCCTCTTACTCCCAAGTTGGGGCACTGCGCGTGCACAGAGCAATGTGCTGTGACACCCTATATGAGTGGTGTCTTAACTAGTACTATTCCTATCAGTTTAATCCCTGTTATGTCCCCTATCCGGGGACATGTGTCGAATTGATTAACCATTGTTGAATTAACGAACCATTACGACATCCTGGAATAATTTAGTTCTGAGCTTTGTACTTGCTTTGTATTGGAATTGTTCGGGATTTTTTAAATTGTCTGCATTATTTCTAATAAACTATTAAGAGACTTTATTAAGATTTTTTTATTTTATGTATTAAAAACCCACCCATACATCTTAAAAAAATAAAATAAAAAAATTTAATTTTTTTCTATGAAAAATTATCCAGCCGATCGCTTTTGGTCTGATCATAATGAAGCAACGGCCTTATCATCTGGGGTGTGGCAACATTGCCAATACACTCAGAGGTGATGATGATCGCTTCATTGTGATACGCAAGCCCCTTCACCACAACAAGGTAACGATCACGAAGGTGGAATTGACACTTATATGTGCCTTTTTTTTTTGTTTTGTTTTTGCAGCCACAGTGCAACACCAGAGGCCAGAAAAATTAGGCATGTACACATGCCTGAAAAATAATGTTATTGTTGCAGCCGCTGTTGTAGCAGCGGCCGGAAAAATTTATGTTTTCAAGGCAGAAAGGTGACTAAAACATTGCGGCTTGAACCCTAGTTGGTTGCGGAGAATTCACGAAAGTCATCCGGTATGCAGACATTAAATACAGCAGCGTGGGGACCATTTTGAGGCCAAGGCATGTCATCAGGCCTTTTGTTAGTCAAACGTATCCCCCACTGTCAGTCCCTTCGGGATCCATGCCTCATTCATCTTAATGAAGGTGGGGTAATCAACACTTTTTTGACCAAGGCGACTTCTTTTGTCAGCGACAATGCCTCCTGCTGCACTGAAGGTCCTTTCTGACAGGACACTTGAAGCGGGGCAGGCCAGAAGTTCTATCGCAAACTGGGATAGCTCAGGCCACAGGTCAAGCCTGCACACCCAGTAGTCAAGGGGTTCATCGCTCCTCAGAGTGTCGATATCTGCAGTTAAGGCGAGGTAGTCTGCTACATGTCGGTCGAGTCGTTCTCTAAGGCTGGATCCCGAAGGGCTGTGGCGATGTGTAGGACTGAAAAAGCTCTGCATGTCCTCCATCAACAACACATCTGTAAAGCGTCCTGTCCTTGCCGCCGTGGTCGTAGGAGGATTACTTTCACCTCTTCCCCTGTTAGATTCCCGTTGTGCTGTGACATCCCCCTTATAAGCTGTGTAAAGCATATTTTTTAGTTTTGTTTTGAACTGCTGCATCCTTTCTGACTTTCGGTAAGTTGGTAACATTTCCGCCACTTTCTGCTTATACCGGGGGTCTAGTAGCGTGGCCACCCAGTACAGGTCGCTCTCCTTCATCCTTTTTATACGAGGGTCCCTCAACAGACATGACAGCATGAAAGACCCTATTTGCACAAGGTTGGATGCCGAGCTACTCATTTCCCGTTTCACCATCCTCACTGATGTCATTGACAGTCTGTTCTTCACCCCAGCCACGTACAATACCACGGGTCCCAGATAGGTGACAACAACGAGCACCCTGGGATGCCTGCTGTGGTTGGTCTTCCTCCTCTTCAAAGCCACATTCCTCCTCGGACTCCTCTTCCTCATACTCCTCTTGCAGTGTTGCCGCAGGTCCGGCAAGCGATGATGACAAGGCTGTTTCTGGTGGTGATGGTGACCACAACTCTTCCTCTTCCTCTTCACGCTCATCTACAGCCTGATCCAGCACTCTTCGCAGGGCACGCTCCAGGAAGAAAACAAATGGGATGAGGTCGCTGATGATGCCTTCGGTGCGACTGACTAGGTTTCTCACCTCCTCAAAAGGACGCATGAGCCTACAGGCATTGCGCATGAGCGTCCAGTAACGTGGCAAAAAAATTCCCAGCTCCGCAGAGGCTGTCCTAGCACCCCGGTCATACAAATACTCGTTGACGGCTTTTCTTGTTGGAGCAGGCGGTCGAACATTAGAGTGTTGAATTCCAACACACCTGAAATGGCCACACACCTTCCTGGCCTGCTTGAGGACGTCCTGTAAGCCTGGGTACTTAGACACAAAGCGTTGTACGATGAGATTCAACACATGTGCCATGCAAGGCACATGTGACAACTTGCCCAAATTCAATGCCGCCAACAAATTGCTTCCATTGTCACACACCACTTTGCCGATCTCCAGTTGGTACGGGGTCAGCCACTGATCCACCTGTGCGTTGTCAGCCGTCAGCAGGTTGACCCAATGCGCAGTGTAGGTGATATACCTGCCCTGACCATGCTTTGCAGACCAGGTATCAGTGGTCAGATGGACCCTTGCCCCAACACTGTATGCCAGAGATGCCATGACTTCCTTTTCAATCACTAGAGTAGAGGTTTGGGATTGCCTTTTTTGAAAAAAAAATTTGTCCGGGTACCTTCCACTGTGGTGTCCCAATAGCGACAAATGTTTTGAAGGCCTCAGACTCCACCAGCTGGTATGGTAATTGCTGGCGGGCTAAGAGTTCCGTCAAGCCAGCTGTCAGACGCCGGGCAATGGGGTGACTCTGTGTTATTGGCTTCCTACTCTCAAACATTTCCTTTACAGACACCTGACTGTGGGCAGATGAGATGGAACTGCTGAAGGTGAGAGGCGGAGTGGCGGGTGGTTGAGAGGGGGCAAGGAGGACAGCAGTGGTTGACGTGGCTGAAGATGCTGGACCAGGAGGAGGATGGTGGCTTTGAGCTTGTGTGCTGCTTCTACTCGTCATCATGTGTTGATCCCATAGGCGTTTGTGATGTGCGATCATGTGCCTTCGCAAAGCAGTTGAACCTAGGTGGGTGTTGGATTTCCCACGACTCAGTTTCTTTTGGCACAGGTTGCAAATGGCATCGCTGTTGTCAGAGGCAGACACACAAAAAAAATGCCACACTGCTGAGCTTTGCAATGACGGCATTCTGGTGGTGGCAACAGCATGCGTTGATTGGCGTGCTGTCTGGCTGACCCCGGGTGCCGATACATGCTGTCTGACTGTGCCACTAGCTCCTTGCGATGACCTTCCCCTGCTTCCAACTCGTCTCCTCCTTCTCTCTGTCTCCCCTTCTGAACTTTCCCCATCTTCTTCTTCTCTTCGAGCAGGCACCCACGTGGCATCCACCGACACATTGTCGTCATCAACCACTTCACTTGTATCTGACACCTCAGCAAAGGAAGCAGCAGCGAGTACAACATCATCATCATCATCACACTGTACGTCCATGTGTGCAATGCTGCCTGACTGAGACATATCCCTGTTATCTCCATCCTCTGGCAATAATGGTTGCGCATCACTAATTTCATCCAAATGATGTGTAAATAACTTCTCTGAGGGATCAAGTGAAGCGGCTGTGGTGGTAGTTGTGGTGGTGGCGGCGGGCGGGAGAGTGGTAACTTGAGAGCAGGTGACCAAAGCTGAGCTGGAGGAGGATGGTGCGTCAAGGTTCTTAGCGGAAGCTGTTGAAGATTGGGTGTCCTGTGTAAGCCAGTCAACTATTTTCTCTGAATTTTTTGGGTTCAGGGTACGTGGCCTCTGAACACTGGGCATTATTCCAGGGCAAGTGGAAATCACAGCACCACGAACACGATGGCCCCTGCGGCGTGGCCTGCCTCTGCCTGTCATTTTTTATTAGATAAGGGTTACTATGCGTGCAAGGTACTGTGCCACCCTATCGAAGTGGTGGGCAGTGGGCACAGTACAGTCTGTGTGGACCTGACACACACTGGCTTGCAACTGTGATTATATCACAGAAAAATATTAAATTGAATTATTTTTTATCTGAAAGGTATTTGAGTGAGTGACACCCTGTAACGGTTTAAGTGGAGGCCTAGCCACTAGCCATTGGCCACAATACAGTCTGTGTGGGCCTGACACACATGGGCTTGCAACTGTGATTATATCACAGAAAAATATTAAATATAATTTTTTTATCTGCGAGGTATTTTCTGTCACACCCTGTATGAATGGTGTGCACACAGTACTGTCTGTGACTGAGCCTGAAGCCTCTCACACACGGGCAGGCAACTGCAATATATACACTCACCTAAAGAATTATTAGGAACACCTGTTCTATTTCTCATTAATGCAATTATCTAGTCAACCAATCACATGGCAGTTGCTTCAATGCATTTAGGGGTGTGGTCCTGGTCAAGACAATCTCCTGAACTCCAAACTGAATGTCAGAATGGGAAAGAAAGGTGATTTAAGCAATTTTGAGCGTGGCATGGTTGTTGGTGCCAGACGGGCCGGTCTGAGTATTTCACAATCTGCTCAGTTACTGGGATTTTCACACACAACCATTTCTAGGGTTTACAAAGAATGGTGTGAAAAGGGAAAAAGATCCAGTATGCGGCAGTCCTGTGGGCAAAAATGCCTTGTAGATGCTAGAGGTCAGAGGAGAATGGGCCGACTGATTCAAGCTGATAGAAGAGCAACGTTGACTGAAGTAATCACTCGTTACAACCGGGGTATGCAGCAAAGCATTTGTGAAGCCACAACAGGAACAACCTTGAGGCGGATGGGCTACAACAGCAGAAGATCCCACCGGGTACCACTCATCTCCACTACAAATAGGAAAAAGAGGCTACAATTTGCACGAGCTCACCAAAATTGGACTGTTGAAGACTGGAAAAATGTTGCCTGGTTTGATGAGTCTTGATTTCTGTTGAGACATTCAAATGGTAGAGTCCGAATTTGGCGTAAACAGAATGAGAACATGTATCCATCCTCTGATGGCTACTTCCAGCAGGATAATGCACCATGTCACAAAGCTCGAATCATTTCAAATTGGTTTCTTGAACATAACAATGAGTTCACTGTACTAAAATGGCCCCCACAGTCACCAGATCTCAACCCAATAGAGCATCTTTGGGATGTGGTGGAACGGGAGCTTCGTGCCCTGGATGTGCATCCCTCAAATCTCCATCAACTGCAAGATGCTATCCTATCAATATGGGCCAACATTTCTAAAGAATGCTCAGCACCTTGTTGAATCAATGCCACGTAGAATTAAGACAGTTCTGAAGGCAAAAGGGGGTCCAACACCGTATTAGTATGGTGTTCCTAATAATTCTTTAGGTGAGTGTATATACTGATTCATAAGGTATACATAAGGTACTACAGTAAGTACAGTACAGTAATTGCGGACCCATTCGGATTGAATGTACTTAACAGCTGCGGGGCCTGGTGTATTAGAGTAGAGTCACTGCACCGAGCCCCGCCATGAGTGTCCCCGCCTCCTCCGTCCACACTGATACTTCGCTGGCCGCGCTGTGCAACATAGCGGCCAGCGAAGTATCCGCAATCCGCTTTATAAGACGCCCGGCCATTTCCCCCCCACTTTTGGGGGGAAAAAGATGCATCTTATAAGGCAAAAAATTACAGTAAATAGTAAACATATTGCACATTGTCTACGGACTACTTACCACCAGGACAATAAGATGAGCTGGTCTCTGGCTGCAGTCTGGCTCTGGGGACTGGAGACAAACACGGTACGTGCACCATTCACCAATGTCGCCCTGAGGTCCTGGGGAAGAAGAAAGCAGCTGCACGCCTGCACCTGCAGGCTGCACTCCAATCTAGGCAGGAGCCCACTTCTGTTCTGTCCCAGAAGGAGAAGACACTGCCGCTGCTGCCGCACTGGGGGTCGGGGGAGGCAAATTGGTGGACAATGGTTGCCGTGGCTGGCTGCTCGGCTGCTTGCTGCTTGCTGCTCAGTGTGCGGCCTTCTCTTACTCTTTTGCTCCACCCCTCTCTCTGCGTCACGTGCTCAAGGGTGGGAGGGGTCAGGGGGTTCAGATCAAGATCATTCAGGCCAGGGCGGCAGAACTCCGCCTCCGCTCCCCACCCTCAGCAGCCTGAAGCCAGCAGCCAGGTAAGCTAGCAGCAGTTAGTCACTCAGACCACCAGAGAGACAGACAGCACAGCGGTGTCAGACTGTCATTGTCACTGTCAGTGACAGTCTGACAGACTATCTCTCTGGTCCGCCTGCTGCTCCGCTGCGCCCCCGCCCCACCCCCACGGCTTCACTGAGGCAGGCGGCAGTGACTCAGCCTCTGCCCCGATTCTTCTCCGACATGTCAGACAGCACAAGGCAGACACAGACAGCAGGCGCAGGCAGGCTGCGCAGCACTGAGCCGGCGGCCGGAGATTCTTTAGAGCACTCAGCCGCTCAGGCGGCGCAGCATGAGGGGCGCCGCTGGCCGGCCGCCACTTAAGTTAACTTATATAACCAACGTTTTTGTTTTTTTTTTAAACCGCAACGGGCGCCCCCTGATAAATGGCGCCTTACTGGTGGCGCCGGCCCTGGATGTGGTCAGAAGGTAACAAAAGAAATACAGAAAAAGATAGAAAAAAGAAAGAAATAGTCAATGAATAATCCAGCTGGAGGAATGTCCAAATTTATCAGGGAAATATAATTTGCATAGCAATTTGGAGAAGAGCAGCAATGATAAAAGAACATAAAAGCAATAAGACAGAAAGAATCTATGTGTAGACTAATCTGGATGTGACCTAGGTGTAATCACTGGAGAAGTATAATCCTATTTATGCAACAGGAGCTCAAAACATCATTATAGAGTGCTGTGCCATCACTCATATTGTCTTCTCACAAGCAGAATTCCTGAAGTTAAAGATCACCTACATCTACTGTACATCTAGTACACCAGAGAAGCATGACAGCCAATTTATAGTGACTGATCGTTCAGGCATCATAGTAACTAGAGACAAGCCAGTACTTCTAAAAAGTATGGTATTCAATGATACATTTGTTCACACTTATAACAATTGTAATGATATTTTTGATAGCATTTGTCAAAAGCTTAGTAATGAAACTGCACCCTTCTGAAAAGAATGGTAATGTCCATGTTCTCCTATGGCACAGGCACAACTAATATGGTCCATAAATAGGTTACAATTAAAGCATGGACAGGATTGCACAATTCATAGTTACCACCTTGTCTATAATTAAAAACAATGCTGGGTGATAATCATTGGTGACGTTATGAATCGATGCATTTCCCAAAAAGTTTTTTTTCTATCTAATAGATTTTTTTAATTTTATTATTTTCCTATCTCGTACAATGCAGACTCATATCTGTGGCCTCACAGGACTGTTGCTAAGGGTGCCCATATACATTAGTCTAAAGTTGCTAAAAACAGATTATTTCAGTTTTCAACCAAAATCATTGTTCATCAGGAGAAATTTGGCCATGAACAATCCTTTTACATAAATCACTGCAAAAGGTGCACCACAATGATATGCAACTGACAACAGGTTAATCCCTTAAGGACTCATGCACACAACCGTTTTTTTTTTTTGCGGTCCGGGGTTCCGTTTTTCCGTGATCCGTGTCCGTTTTTTCTTCCGTGGGTCTTCCTTGATTTTTGGAGGATCCACGGACATGAAGGAAAAAGTCGTTTTGGTGTCCACCTGGCCGTGCGGAGCCAAACGGATCCATCCTGACTTACAATGCAAGTCAATAGGGACGGATCCGTTTGACGTTGACACAATATGGTGCAATTGCAAACGGATCCGTCCCCCATTGACTTTCAATGTAAAGTCAGGGGTCCCTATTATACCATCGGATCGGAGTTTTCTCCAATCCGATGGTATATTTTAACTTGAAGCGTCCCCATCACCATGGGAACGCCTCTATGTTAGAATATACCATCGGATTTGAGTTAGAGCATGAAAACTCATATCCGACAGTATATTCTAACACAGAGGCATTCCCATAGTGATGGGGACGCTTCAAGTTAGAATATACTAAGAACTTTGTACATGACTGCCCCCTGCTGCCTGGCAGTACCCGATCTCTTACAGGGGGCTGTGATCAGCCCAATTAACCCCTCAGGTGCCGCACCTGAGGGGTTATTTGTGCGTATCATAGCCCCCTGTAAGAGATCAGGTGCTGCCAGGCAGGAGGGGGCACACCCCCCTCCCTCCCCTGTATTACATTCATTGGTGGCCAGCGCGGCCCCCCTCTCCCCCCCTCCTAATTAAAATCCCCCCCTCCTTGGTTAGTTTAATAGCGGTCTGCAACCAGCGCAGGATAAATGTCTGGATTTATCCTGCATATAAATGTATATATATTGTTTGATACCTCCATTTGCAATATAACATGAAAAAACCTAACATGAGCAAAAGCTGTTCCCTTAGTCAAAATACAGTCAAAAACAAATATTGACTCAACATCATATCTTCTTAAATATCTCAGTGTCTCACTATCTACACACCGCGCACGTCTGACCTGGACATTTAAAATCTTCACAAAAATAAATAAATGTATATTTTTCCTATTTATAAGCTTATGCTGTTGCTATTTCTCATTGTATATGTACATATATCTCAGCAAGCATGCGCTGACTTCTGTATGGCCTTTAAGTCTGGGCCGGCACCAGGTGTAGATGCCCATCATTGGTGGCAGCGGAGAGTTCCGATCGGAGTCCCAGTTTAATCGCTGGGACTCCGATCGGTAACCATGGCAACCAGGATGCTACTGCAGTCCTGGCTGCCATGGTTACTTAGCAATTTTAGAAGCATTATACTTATCTGCGCTGTCTGTGGCCGGCCGGTCGCTCCTCCTACTGGTAAGTGAAAGGTCTGTGTGGCGCATTGCTTATAGCACAGACCTTTCACTTACCAGTAGGAGGAGCGCCCGGCTGGTCACAGACATCGCAGGTAAGTATAATGCTTCTAAAATTGCTAAGTAACCATGGCAGCCAGGACTGCAGTAGCGTCCTGGTTGCCATGGTTACCGATCGGAGTCCCAGCGATTAAACTGGGACTCCGATCGGAACTCTCCGCTGCCACCAATGATGGGCATCTACACCTGGTGCCGGCCCAGACTTAAAGGCCATGCAGAAGTCAGTGCATGCTTTCTGAGTTATATGTACATATACAATGAGAAATAGCAACAGCATAAGCTTATAAACAGGTAAAATATACATAGATTTTTTTTAGTGAAGATTTTAAATGTCCAGGTCAGACGTGCGCGGTGTGTAGATAGTGAGACACTGAGATATTTAAGAAGATATGATGTTGAGTCAATATTTGTTTTTGACTGTATTTTTTCTAAGGGAACAGCTTTTGCTCATGTTAGTTTTTTTTTGTGTTATATTGCAAATGTAGGTATCAAACAATATATATACATTTATATGCAGGATAAATCCAGACATTTATCCTGCGCTGGTTGCAGACCGCTATTAAACTAACCAAGGGGGGGGGGGGATTTTAATTAGGAGGGAGGGCCGCACTGGCCACCAATGAATGTAATACAGGGGAGGGAGGGGGGTGTGCTTCCTCCTGCCTGGCAGCACCTGATCTCTTACAGGGGGCTATGATACGCACAATTAACCCCTCAGGTGCGGCACCTGAGGGGTTAATTGTGCGGATCACAGCCCCCTGTAAGAGATCCGGTGCTGCCACGCAGCAGGGGGCAGTCATGTACACAGTTCGTAGTATATTCTAACTTGAAGCGTCCCTATCACTATGGGAACGCCTCTGTGTTAGAATATATTGTCGGATCTGAGCTTTCACGAAGCTCAGCTCTGAAAAAGCTTTTATGCAGACCGATCTGCGGGTCCGTCTGTGTGAAAGTAGCCTACGTCCACGGACCACAGACGTCAATCTTGTGTGCATCCGTGTTTTTTCACGGACCCATTGACTTGAATGGGTCCGTGAACAGTTGTCCGTCAAAAAAATAGGACAGGTCCTATTTTTTTGAAGGACAGGAAACACGGATCACGGCCGCGGATGAACAACGGTGCATTTTCCGAGTTTTCAACGGACCCATTGAAAGTCAATGGGTGTGCAGAAAATCACAGAAAACGGAACAACGGCCACGGATGCACACAACGGTCGTGTGCATGAGGCCTAAGGCTGATGTTAAAAAATGAGACTTTAGCCAATGTATTCAAGTGAGGAACAAAACGGAGCCCTTTTGCACCACTTTCAAGGTATCTCAGTGTGGCTGTCACGGCCACGGTTTTGGCCGTGACTCCTTGGGAGCCGCATACTGTTGCCCGCGGTTTTGGGTTGTAGTGTCAACCGCAGCTTGAGGCATAATGTAGTTGGCCTCAGGTGCGGTTGCCGCGGACAACAGCTATGTGTGCGGTTTCCTAGGAGTTGTGTGCGAGTATGAATGCACTTTGGTATGTCTGTGTACACTCTGTGTTATGTCTGGTGTGCACGTTCATCTTCCCCTCATTGTGGTTGCCCGTGGCAACGTTTGGTCGTTGTTATACATGTGGTGGCAGTGTCCCAGCCTTCGGGCTGACTCCCTGGACATGAGTGCCACCCATGTCGTTGCCTGCGGCAACAGCCACAGTGTATGTGTTGTTTGGACACTTTTCCTTTTTATGTGTGTTTCCCTTCTTTGGTGCTGGAAGGGTTAACTCCCTTCCCAGTGTGTGTGTGTGTCTCACTGGGTGTGTCCGACTGTGGGGTGTGGCTTCTTGGCCTATAAAGCCTCACTGCTTTTGCAGGTCTGCAGGTTGCTTCAGCCATGCTTAGCTGAAAGCAGCCTCCTGTCTTTACTACCTGCCAGTAAGAGCCACCCCTGTGGTCATAACCATAATGTCTCATTAAGTTATTTCTAGTTATGTGTGATGTCCGTTTGATGTTTTACATGTGATTTTGTGCAGCTATGGATCTGGGTCCCTGTGTGGGGATGCGTTTGTGATCTGCACCCTGCTTACACAGGGATCCAGTCAGCAAGGCTGTGGCAGGTAGGTGGAACTCTTTGTTCACCTGCCATATCCATAGAGCTGTTTATGTCTCTCCTTTTCCAGCAGCTTGGCCGTTGAGACTCCTGCTCCTCCGTGTCTAGGAGGAGTGGGTTGTCTTACTCAGCTCCTAGTTTAGGGCCATCTTGAGGGCTAGCAGGGACTTCTAGGTTCCGTAGCATGAGCCCTCCTACCATCAAGGTTGGCTCATGTAGCTAGGAGTCAGGGTCAGGTTAGGGATGCCTTTAGGAGGTGACCTGCTCCCTAATCCTGTCTTCATGGCCAAGCAGCCATAACATCACCGGGCTCCACACGGCTGAGGATTTCCCCCATCCTCAGCCGTGACAGTGGCATAGACTACCACTAGACTACCTAACATTCTAGTGCACTTGGTAGTCTGTGTCACATGGCCTGTTATAGGTGGGGCTTGCAGCCCTATCCCTTCTCCCACTACATGAGTGATCTCCCTATGGAGGCATGTGGGAGCTTGGCTTTGAGTTAGATCTTAGCACCTCTCAGACCGTGTTCACACACCATAGTTAGTCTAGTGGTAGGACCCATGCCACACTGAAATACCTTGACGGTGGTGTAAAAGGGCTCCAATGTGTTCCTGACTGGAATACATTGGCTAAAGTCTCAGTTCTTAACATCAGCTTGACGGATTAGCCAGTGTTGTCACTTGCATATCATTGTGGTGCACCTTTCGCAGCGATTTATGTATTTTTATATTTGCATCCACACATTATCCCATCTTGTGTAGGATGCCATTGTGGTGCATGTGGTCCACTGCCGACATCCTCGATTGTATGCATTTTTGCTGGGGATTGCCGCTAGCAACGGATCACATGCGGAGGAATTGCTCCTCCGATTTTAAACACGCTACAGTGTTTGGGGCCTTTGAGCATTTCCTCCCATTTATGCCACTTTATTTTAGTGATTTTTCTGAACAATCCTTTTACCTGACCTTTCATTCACATTGTGGAATTTGCCATCAGAATTTTGGCATGGACACATTTTTAAACTGAAGCTGTTCTGCAGTTTGCAGGCTGGCATTTTAAAATAGTTAGTGCCAGTGCAGTGTGCGAATAGCCGCCGTTTGGAGCTACAGTGGGTGTCTGCTCACGGTTTAGCTATATTTAGTGGAGCTAACTCATGAGCAGGTCCATGGCATCCAAAGTGAACAAAAGCAACAGAAACAGTGGTGACTTCTGCCTCGTTATACATGGTGGATAGAGATGGCCTTGCGGTTCGCCCGGCGGTAGTTTCGCGGCGAACTTTGCGTGTTCGTGATTCGCCGAACAGATGGAGATATTCGCGCCCGCCATATTCTTTTACATTGTGAAGAACCTTGACCCATGACACATCCATCAGGTGGTACAGAACAGCCAATTGAGACATTTCAGCACATGGACCTACCCCCTACCTTATAAATAAACCTGATCTGGCCGCCATTATACATTCAGTGTTTTGCCAGTGTAGGGAGAGGTTGCTGTGTGGAGCAGGGACAGGCTGTTAGGGACACCAAACGCTAGCTAATAGGGCCACAAAAGTCCTTTTAAGCACTAGTATAGGTGTGCTATCGATAGGTGTGATACACAGAGGGGTGCGATATACTTATAATATACTTTTAGAATGAGTCAAAAAACACTTAGATCTATATAGTGATTACCTGGAAGTCATGGGCCTAGGGGCTTAGTAGGGCCATTTTTATATAGGGTAATGTTCCGGACGGGGTCGCTCTTATCAGGGCGGGTGGTCTGTGGTTAGGCAATCAGGGCCAGAATAGCACCCCCCTGTAGGGCAATATCAGGGACAGTTCTTTGCCCACCCTGTCCTTCAATACCACATCATCATCTAGCCCAGGGATAGATGGTTTTTGCTTTCCCTCTGGGATTCATGGATGTGCACTGGAACCCCCCGGATTGTGGTAGGACATATGGTTTCTGATTTGGTGCCGCCGAGCACTTGTTATTGCCTACCACATCTATGCTTTTTGGTTACCTTTAATAATTACATTTATTTTCATTTTAAGGAATATCTTTTCCATTGACACGCCGCAAAATGGGTCCACATCCGTTCCGCAATTTTGTGGAACAGGTGCAGACCCATTCATTTTCAATGTGGCCGAAATGTGCTGTCCGCATCCGCATTTGCGGATCCGCACTTTTGCATCCGTGCTTCCGTTTCCGCAAAAAATAGAACATGTCCTATTCTTGTCCGCAATTGCAGACAAGATTAGGCATTTTCTATTATTGTGCCGGTGATGTGCGGTTCGCAGATTGCGGAATGCACATTGCCGGTGTCCATGTTTTGCGGATCCGCAAAACACTTACGGATGTGTGAATGGACCCTCATTGTAACAATATTAAAAGGTTACGCTTTATCTTATGTATATTCTAATGGATTGCCTTCCGTGTACAATGTTATAATATACTTTCTATGTTAGAAAGTATATTATAGTGCATTTGTATTGTGCGGCAGTTGTGTGCGGTTCTTCTGCGATACTGCAGGTATATAGAGGGACAAGCGTTATTGGAACAAATAATTTCTACTGGTGTGATATACCAGTCGCCCCCCCAAAAACTGTCAAATCTTCCACTGCATTAAAACTACATTATGTGAACACGACCTCAGAACTTGGAGGGGTTTCTCTGCACATTCTGACCGAGTCCAATCAGTGACGACAGTGTCTGACTATGCAGGGACTTGCCATGATGATAATTTATTCATACATTTCTAGGAGGAACAAAAAAGAGGAATAATGAAAAGATGCCCCAGAATTATTTCATGAGGAACACAAGTATCTAGACATGTCAGAAAAGCTCACAGCTCCTTACACACAGATTTAATAATGTAAATGCTGCGGAATTCTAGGTCAGTTTGCACCAAAGAACTAGTGTAAGTTCCATGTTCCAGACTTATTATGTGTTATAGACAATTCTGAAATCTGTAAAAAAAATGGAAAAATGAGGCATGGTTTAACATGTGTTAAAATTGTGCCAAAATTTTGTAGCAAAATATTGGTCTTAAGTAAGGGTACTTTCACACTTGCGTTAAGAGGATTCCGGCAGGCAGTTCCGTTGCCAGAACTGCCGGATCTGGAAATTCGTATGCAAACCGATAGCATTTATTTCAGGATCTGGATCCGTCTGACAAATGCATTGAAATACTGGATCTGTCTCTCCGGTATCATCTGAAAAAACGGATCCGGTATTTCTTTTTTTCTAATTTTTAAAAGGTCTGCGCATGCGCAGATCGGGAAACCGGATCCGGTTGTCCGGAACACTTAGTACCGGATCCGGCATTAATACATTTCAATGGAAATTAATGCCGGATCCGGAATTCCAGCAAGTGTTCCGGAATTTCGGTCGGAGAAAATACCGCAGCATGCTGTGGTATTTTCTCTGGCCAAATACTGTAAGAGTGACTGAACTGAAGACATCCTGATGCATACTGAATGGATTGCTTTCCATTCAGAATGCATTAGGATAAAACTGAAGCGTTATTTTCCGGTTATGAGCCCCTGTGACAGAACTCAATACCGGAAAACTTTAACGCTAGTGTGAAAGTACCCTAAGCCTGCCTACTACCTATCTATACACACCCAATCCTACCCAGTACCCTTTTTGCCCCCACACAGTCGATATACTGTATAGCAATATTTTATTATAGTAATCTACTGTGGGGGCCTGGGCAAGTAAAATAATAAAAACAAACCTCACCTTCACCAAGACTATTGCTCCACCATTTCTCACTTGGGTTACACACAGTGATATATCGTTGTGGATAAAGCGTGACATCCAGTATACCACACATATAAGGCCTCATGCACACGACCGTTGTTGTGTTCTGTTCCGCAAAATGGGGTTCCGTTGTTCCGTGATTTGTTTCCGTGTGTCTGCCTTTATTTTTGGAGGATCACCAGACATAAAGGAAAGTAAAAAAAAATCTAAGACAGGTTTGCCATGCAGATGATAGGAAAAAAATGGAAGCGGACAACAATCTTGTGTGCCTCCGTGTTTTTTAGCGGTCCCAGTGACTTGAATGGGTCCGCGAACCGTTTTCCGCGAAAATAATAGGACAGGTTATATTTTTTGGATGGACTGGAACCACGGACGCGAATGACAAACGGTGCATTAGCCGAGTATTCAACGGACCCATTGAAAGTCAATGGGTCCGCAGAAAATCATGAAAAACGGCACAACGGACACGGAATAAAACAACAGTCGTGTGCATGAGGCCTAACACTGATATATCACTGATTAGCTGCAGGCAGAGCAACAAAAAAAATGCATCACTGTTTCTGTAACCTGGGTATAGAAAGGAATGGCAGCGGCACTGAAGAAGTTGAGGCAAGTTATTTTAATATTTCACTGGCTCCAACCCCACAGCAGTTCTGCCAGTGCTGTATGGGATCCACCCAGTCCCATTTTTTAAATGGGAGAAGGATAGGAGACCTCGATTACAGCTGCAACTATGCCAACAAAACATATATCCTTTCTTGGGACAATGGAACCATGGCCGTACCAACAGCAGCACAGCCTCCAACTGAAAACTATGGGAGGCGGATTCTGAGCAGCCGCTGTCCAAAGTGGACTGCAAAAGTCTCTCTTATGGAGACTTCTTGTCTTCAGTGATTCCGTTTCAGTCAGACTCACTCAAACTGACGAAATTGAATCAATTAACTTAAGATTAGAAGTTTAACAGAGGAATAATCTATTCTGACTCTGGGCTCATTGCTGCTGGATAAGGGAAGGAGCCAGGAGGATTGGTGTGGAAATTTATGGGAGGTCAGCCATAGTCCGAGGCCTCTCTGGCCCTGGATACTGCTGTAATGGTGTCAGCCACGGCGCAGATAAATCATACAGGAGACGTGGTGCCGCCGGTGGAAAACCTCTTCTTGAGCTGTTGAGGAGGAGCGATGTCTGCGGCATTCCACACAGGGGCAGCCAGGCCATATGATATCTAATCTCAGGCCTAGCCAAGCTGCTCTGCTGTGCCCTCTACAACCCCTGCTTGTCTGCTCTGATGTCTGTTCTCAGCAACAGCACATCATGTCGGTATTAGTGTTGATTGAGCATGCTTGGCTGAACACCAAGACTCCTCCTCAACAGCTATGCAGCCAATAAACATGCAGGTAAGTACTGCTCTCACTGTAATGCCGTATCCATGTTGGCTACTGACATTACAGTGATTGGCTGGCCGAAACGCGCCATGACGCGTGTATGGCTAAGTTTTAGTCAGGGAGAGCTGTGCTGAGGAAGGGACAGACAGTGTAGGGAGTGATATAGAAATATTTTTATTAGAAAAACTTTTCAGAGACCCAAAAGTCCTTTTAAGGACTATTGTGTGTGGCAACATCAAATTTTAGTGCATCCTGCGCTAAAGAGCGTGCAGACAGCGACATTAGCTGCGCCACATCTCCAGTGTAAAGTGTGCACATCCCAAAAATAACTGACATCCAGTGTACTTTTTCCGTAGACGGTGTCCACTACGAACTGTGACATTAGCTGCGCCACATCTCCTGTGTAAAGTCTGCGCATCTAAAAAAATATCTGACATCCAGTGTACTTTTTCCGTAGACAGTGTCTTCTGCAGAAAGTCACATTACCAGCGCCACATCTGCAGTGTAACGTGTGCACTTAAATTTATCTGTGACATACAGTGTACTTTTTCAATAGACGGTGTCAGCTTCTGACAGTGACATTACCAGTGCCACATCTGCGGTGTAACGTGTGTGCATAAAATTTTTATCTGACATACAGTGTACTTTTTCCGTAGACGCTGCGGACAGTGGCATTACCGGTGGTAGCTCTCCTGTATAACGTTTCCTCATCCCAAATATCTGTGACATTCCCTGTAATTTTTTATTAGCTGCTGGTGACAGCATTGATATTATCTGCGGGATATCTCCTGTGTGACGTTTCCACATCCCAAATACCTTTTTACATTTGTTTGCACATACACTTCCAAATCCTACGCTACTGTACGTGTGACATACTTTCAAGCATATATAACAGTTAATATGAAGGCGAACAGTAAGGGACAGGGCAGTGGCTGGGATGCTGATGGTGTATGCAGAGGCCTTGGCCCTGGGCGCGGTGAAACTGTGCCTTCTGCTAGAGCACAAGAAAAACAATCATCCACGATACCTAGCTTCATGTCCCAGTTTGCAGGGCGGCGCTGACACCACTCTTGAAGTCAGACCAGTGTGACCAGGTGGTCAGTTGGATTGCAGCAGATAATGCTTCCAGTCGGTTAAGCACCACCCTGTCTTCCACCAAGTCCAGTCTCATTAGCCAAGAGTCTGCTCAACACAATCCTCACCCTGATCCTCCTTCCGCCCACCATGTAGTCTGGGCAAACAAGTGATCCCACACTCGGATATTCCTAGGACCTCTTTTCAGTGCCATTCCTTGATTTGGCCCTCTCGTCAAGCACGCTTGAAGAGGGACAGATCTTGTGCCCTGATTCCCAAACTCTTGAGAATCCACAGTCACAAGAAGATGATGGTGGGGAACGGCAATTACTGTTTAATGAGGTGGATGATGATGAGACACAGTTGCCAATAAGTCAACGGCAATTACTGTCTAAAGAGGTTGATGAAGAGGATGAGACACAGTTGTCAATCACGAGGTTGTGGTTAGGTCAACAAGTCTCGAGGATGAGCAGAGTGAGGAAGTGGAAGAGGAGGTGGTGGACGACAAAGTCACTGACCCAACCTGGGAAGGTGGAATGCCGAGCGAGGAAAGCAGTACAAAGGGGGAGGAATCTGCAGCACCACAGGCTGGAAGAGACAGTGGTGTGGCAAAAGGGAGAAGGCAGCCACACCAAGCAGGCCTGCAACTGTTCCACAGAGCACCCCCTTGCGGAAATTCTACTTGCCAAGGGGAAGTTGTTCCGCAGTATGGCTCTTTTTTGAGGAAAGTGCGGACAACAAAAGAATAGTAGTTTGCAAACTGTGCCACACCAAAATGAGCAGAGACGTGAACGCTTGCAACATCGCCACCACCAGCATGATCTGCCACATTGCATCCAAGCACTGTAATAAGTGGGGCGAACGCCTAGGTCCTCAATCTGTGTCTGCGGGTCACACCACTGCCTCCTCTTCCCATGTGTTACGTGCTGGCCAATCCCCTGTCGAAGGTGCAGGCCCAGATGGACCTCCGCAAGCACCTGGACCTCCGCAAGCACCATCAGCAACTACATCCACTTCCGTGTCCCAGGGCAATGTACAAATGTCCTTACCCCAGGCATTTGAACGCAAGCGGAGAATACCCAGCCACCCACCCACAGGCCATAGCACTAAAGGCGCAGCTTTCCAAATTACTGGCCCTGGAAATGTTGCCATTTAGGCTTGTGGACATTGAGGCCTTCTGCAGCCTGATGTCGGTAGCCATCCTATGTTATGTAGTACCCAGCCACTATTTTTCAAGGTGTGCCATGCCCGCCTTACACCAACATGCGTCCCGTAACATCACACGTGCCCTGACCAACGCAGTTACTGGGAAGGTCCACTTAACCACATACACATGGACAAGTGCATTCAGCCAGGGATGCTACATTTCCCTGACGGCACACTGGGTGAATGTTGTGGAGGCCGGGAGCGAGTCGTACCCTGGGATGGCACAGGTGCTACCGTCGCCAAGGATTGCGGGCCCTACGTCAATCAGTGTTTCGGCCAGCACCTATATTAGTGGCTCCAACCCCCACTTCTCCTCCTCAGCCACCACTTCCACCTCTGAATTATCCGCGTGCAGCACCAGTCAGTAGCTGGAAACAGTGTAGCACTGGAGTGGGGAAGCGGCAACAGGCCGGGCTGAAGCTGATATGCTTAGGGGACAAAACAGCACACAGCCGCAGAGCTGTGGCAGGGGATAAGAGACCAGACTGAGCTGTGGCTCTCGCTACTCAACCTAGAACCAGGCATGGTTGTGTACGATAATGGCCGTAACTTGGTGGCGGCTTTGGAGCTCAGCAAGCTTACAAACACATCCCATGCCTAGCACACGTCTTCAACTTAGTGGTTCAGCGGTTTCTCAAAAGGTACCCCAATTTGCCTGAGCTACTAGTGAAGATGCGCCGCGTGTGTGCACATTTCCACAAGTCATCAACAGCTTTAGCCGGTCTGTCAACGCTGCAACAGCGCTTGAAATTGCCAGCTCACAGGCTGTTGTGCGACGTGAGCACGCGCTGTAACTCGACGTTCCAAATTTTGGCAAGGCTTTGTGAGCAGCAGAGGGCAGTAGTGGGATACCAGCTGTAACATGGTCGTCACTTTTCCAGTCAGCTTCCGCTATTCACAAGCGAAGAGTGGGCATGGATGTCTGACCTCTGAGTTTTTAAGAAACTTTGAGGAATCAACACAGATGGTGAGCGGCCATAACGCTATTATCAGCGTAACCATCCCATGCTCGCTGCTTACAATTAAGGACGACACTTTGCATGTGGAAGAGGTGAAAATGGTGGAAGACATTATATAGGGTGATAGCCAGACCACCCTCAGTTCATCTCATTGTGAATTGGATGATGAAGAGGAGGAGCAGGAGACGGTTGCCTCAGCTACAGAGGGTAGTACCCATGGAAGTTGAATTCCATCTGTTCTGTGTGGGTGGGTAGAAGAGGAGGAAGAGGATGAGGCGATTGAGAGTGATCCTCCTGATGACGACAGCAAAGTCTTTCCTGTTGGTACTCTGGCACACATGGCTGACTTCATGTTAGGCTGCCTTTCCTGCGACCGTTATACGCATTTTAGACAACACGGATTACTGGTTGTTCACCCTTCTCGAACCCCGCTACAAAGAGAACTCATCTCTCATTCCTCTGGTGGAGAGGGCGAGCAAAACAGTGCAATACCAGAACATCCTTGTTGAAAAATTGCTCCAAAAATTTCCATCTGACAAGGCTGGTGGCAGAGTCCGTAGTTCCTTGGCCATCCGAGGAGGGGAGACAAGAGGAACACATAGCAGTTCCAACAGAGGCAGGGCAACACTCTTCAAGGCCCGGGACAGTTTCATGACACCCCGTCAGCACCCTCACCCTGATGCACGGCCTACTGTCACAAGGAGAGAAAAATTTTGGAAGATGTTGGAGTACATATCAGACCTTATCCGCATCCTCAATGATCTCTCAGTGCCTTACAACTACTGGGTGTCCGAGCTGGACACGTGGCACAAACTGGTGCTCTACGCCTTGGAGGTGCTGGCCTGCCCTGCCGCCAGCGTTTTGTATGAGTGGGTATTTAGTGCTGCTGGTGGCATTATAACAGATAAGCGTATCTGACTGTCAACTAAAAAAGCTGACAGGTTGACTCTTATAAAAATGAACAAGGCCAGGATTGACCCTGACTTCTCAACTCCACCAGAGGAAAGCTGATGAACATAAAAGGCACTTTAAATTTGTTGTTTATAATGTACTGAATACACTGTATTCCCATGCACCCCTTCCACCACAAAAAAGGGCATATGGTTGAATCTTCCTTTTCTCATCCGCCTCCTCCTCTTCCATCATATCAACATGCTTATTCGTCGCATATATGCCCTTGCATATAATGTTTTACAGGGTCAGCTCACCTGCAGACCCTCGCATATAATGTTTTACAGGGTCAGCTCACCTGCAGGCCCTCACCTACAACCTTTTAGAGGGTCAGCTCACCAGCAGGCCCTCACTTGAAATCTTTTACAGCGTCAGCTCACCTGCAGACCCTCGCATATAATGTTTTGCAGGGTGTAGGAAGGCACAAGTGTCCGTCATTGACGTAAGATATGTGTCACCGAGATTCCTGGCCTCGGTGAGGTAAGAGCCGGTTATTTCATGCGGCAGCTAGTGCTGGCTGACATGGTTTTGCTATTTAGTATAGCTGTAGAGCCAATCCGGGCCGGCATTTACTGGGAGAAGCCAAAGTGCAGGGTGGGTGGCTTCTCCCCACGTTCCAGGCCGGGTCTTGGTTTGGGCTATAAAACACAGGCAGCACTGTCAGGTGGTGAGAATTTACTCCTCTCTGACAGTGAAGCTCTGTCAGTCTCTGTGTTGGGACCTGCGAGTTTGGGCCTGGGTAAAGGCCTGCTACCTTGTTGGCGTGAGAGTGTCACGGCCAGTGGTTTGTTTTGTGACACTTTCCTTCACTTGGTTGCCCGTGGCAACATGTGGTGTTGTGTGCATGTGGTGGCAGTGTCTCAGCCCTATGGCTGATCCCCAGGACATGATTGTCACGCATGCTGTTGCCTGCGGCAACAGGTGAAGTGTGTTTGTTTATGTGTGTATTCCACTTTAAGTTTCCGTCTTCCCTTGCCTGGTGTTGGAAGGGTTAAATCCCTTCTCTGTGTGTGAACACTGGGTGTGTCTGTGTGGGTGTGGCTACTTGGGCCTATATAGCCTCAGTGTATATCACTTGTCTGAGGGGTCCTTCAGCCATGGTTAGCTGGAGCAGCCTCCTGTGTATTCCATCTGCCA
The DNA here is from genome assembly GCF_905171765.1 of Bufo bufo. NCBI lineage: Eukaryota > Metazoa > Chordata > Amphibia > Anura > Bufonidae > Bufo > Bufo bufo. The sequence goes on from NC_053395.1 coordinate 134,745,618, forward strand.
GTGGGGGCCACCCTTGTGGTCATAAGTTTCCTGGGTTCCCGTGTGATGTCTGTGTGTGCGGTGTCCTTTGTGTTGTTTGTGGACAGCAGCACTTGCACGTGGGTTCCAGGTGGTGTGTCTGTGGCAGGTAAGTGTGGTTCTAGTCTCACTTACCTGTCACTGCCATATGTCTGTTCATGTTCCCCTTTCTATGTAGCTTGGCCACTTTAGACTCCTGTTCCTCCGTGTCCAGAAGGAACGGGCTGTCTACCCAGCTCCTAGTCCAGGGCCACCCTGAGGGCGAGCAGGAATATCAGGTTCCAGTGTATGAGCCCTCCCACCTTCAGGGTCATATGGCTAGGAGACAGGGTCAGAATTAGGGCTGTGTAGGAGGTGACCTTCTCCCTTATTCCTGTCCTGGCCGCACCGCCCGCCTCCCGCAACGCCCCCACCGCATGCGACCCCCCCCCCCGCACCACCCCCCCTGCACCCCTGCACGATTTTATGCCGGTGGGTGGTGCGGGGGGGTGTCGCATGCGGTGGGGGCGTTGCGGGAGGCGGGCGGTGAGGCAGGCGGGATCGCGATCCCCCGCCCGCCTCCCCATGAACGATCGTTGGCTTCTAGTGGGTATACCAGGGTGCCAGCACATTTCTGGCACCCTGGTATAAACGGCTGACATCTGTGTAGATGTCAGCCGTTTAACCCTTTCCATACCGCGGTCCGTACAGACCGCTGTATGGAAAAAGTTAACTGTCATCGGTCAGGGAGCTCCCTCCCTCTCCTGTGCCTTTGCAGCCCCCCGATGGAGAAGGAGAGAGCCCCCAGAGAGCCCCCCTCAGCCCTGTGCTCACCCTTCCCCGTCTGCGAAGTTCTGAGCAGACGGGGAAGGTTCCCATGGCAACATGACGCCTGCTCAGGCGTCCTGCTGTCCATGGTGCTGAACAGATCTGTGCTAAAAGCATAGATCTGTTCAGTGTAAGTAAAATACAGTACAGAACAATATATATTGTACTGTACTGTATTATACAGACATCAGACCCACTGGATCTTCAAGAACCAAGTGGGTCTGGGTCACAAAAATGTAAAAAAAAGTGAAAAAAGTTAAGATAAAGTTAAGATAAAAAAAAAAACATTTATCACTGAATAAAAATTAAAAAAATAAAATACACTACACATATTAGGTATCGACGCGTCCGTAACGACCTGATCTATAAAACGGTCATGTTACTTTCCCCGCACGGTGAACGCCATAAAAATAAAAAAATAAAAACTATGAGAAAATTGAAATTTTGCCCACCTTACTTCCCAAAAAAGGTAATAAAAGTGATCAAAAAAGTTGCATGTACGCCAAAATAGTACCAATCAAACCGTCATCTCATCCCGCAAAAAATGAGACCCTACTCAAGATAATCGCCCAAAAACTGAAAAAACTATGGCTCTTAGACTATGGAAACACTAAAACATGATTTTTTTTGTTTCAAAAATGAAATCATTGTGTAAAACTTACATAAATAAAAAAAAAGTATACATATTAGGTATCGCCGCGTCCGTATCCACCGGCTCTATAAAAATATCACATGACCTAACCCCTCAGATGACCACCGTAAAAAAATAAAAACAAAAACGGTGTAAAAAAAGCCATTTTTTGCCATCTTATGTCACAAAAAGTGTAATAGCGAGCGATCAAAAAGTCATATGCACCCCAAAATAGTGCCAATCAAACCGTCATCTCATCCCGCAAAAAATGAGATCCTACTCAAGATAATCGCCCAAAAACTGTAAAAACTATGGCTCTTAGACTATGGAGACACTAAAACATTTTTTTGGTTTTAAAAATGAAGTTATTGTATAAAACTTACATAAATAAAAAAAATAGTATACATATTAGGTATCGCCGCGTCCGTGACAACCTGCTCTATAAAATTACCACATGATAAAACCTGTCAGATGAATGTTGTAAATAACAAAAAAAAAAAAGTGCCAAAAAAGCTATTTCTTGTTACCTTGCTGCACAAAAAGTGTAATATAGAGCAACCAAAAATCATATGTACCCTAAACTAGTACCAGCAAAACTGCCACCCTATCCCGTAGTTTCTAAAATGGAGTCACTTTTTTGGAGTTTCTACTCTAGGGGTGCATCAGGGGGCTTCAAATGGGACATGGTGTCAAAAAACCAGTCCAGCAAAATCTGCCTTCCAAAAACCGTATGGCATTCCTTTCCTTCTGCGCCCTGCCGTGTGCCCGTACAGCGGTTTACGACCACATATGGGGTGTTTCTGTAAACTACAGAATAAGGGCCATAAATAATGAGTTTTGTTTGGCTGTTAACCCTTGCTTTGTAACTGGAAAAAAAATATTAAAATGGAAAATCTGCCAAAAATGTGAAATATTTTCCATTAAATCTTGTGCAATACCTAAAGGGTTAACAACGTTTGTAAAATCAGTTTTGAATAGCTTGAGGGGTGTAGTTTCTTAGATGGGGTCACTTTTATGGAGTTTCTATTCTAGGGGTGCATCAGGGGGGCTTCAAATGGGACATGGTGTCAAAAAACCAGTCCAGCAAAACCTGCCTTCCAAAAACCAAACCGCGCACCTTTCACTCTACGCCCTACTGTGTGGCCGTACAGTAGTTTACGGCCACATATGGGGTGTTTCTGTAAACAGCAGAGTCAGGGCAATAAAGATACAGTCTTGTTTGGCTGTTAACCCTTGCTTTGTTAGTGGAAAAAATGGGTTAAAATGAAAAATTAGACAAAAAAATGAAATTCTCAAATTTCCTCCCCATTTGCCAATAACTCTTGTGCAACACCTAAAGGGTTAACAATGTATGCAAAATCAGTTATGAATACCTTGAGGGGTGTAGTTTCTTAGATGGGGTCATTTCTGGGTGGTTTCTATTATGTAAGCCTCGCAAAGTGACTTCAGAGCTGTAGTGGTCCCTAAAAATTGAGTTTTTGTAAATTTCTGAAAAATTTCAAGATTTGCATCTAAACTTCTAAGCCTTGTAACATCCCCAAAAAATAAAATATCATTCCCAAAACAATTCAAACATGAAGTAGACATATAGGGAATGTAAAGTCATCACAATTTTTTGGGGTATTACTATGTATTACAGAAGTAGAGAAACTGAAACTTTGAAATTTGCAAATTTTTCCAAATTTTTGGTAAATTAGGTATTTTTTTGTGCAAAAAAAATAATTTTTCTGACTTCATTTTACCAGTGTCATGAAGTACAATATGTGATGAAAAAACAATCTCAGAACGGCCTGGATAAGTCAAAGCGTTTTAAAGTTATGAGCACTTAAAGTGACACTGGTCAGATTTGCAAAAAATGGCCTGGTCCTTAAGGTGAAAATGAGCCCGGTCCTTAAGGGGTTAAAGTCTCCTAAAGTACCCTTAAAATAAATGTGAAATTTTTTTTACTTTTATTTTAATGTCCCTTCTTTCCTTTTACTAAAAATAAGCAAAATAAAAAAAAAAATTAATCATTGGTATTATTGCATCCCAATGTTTTGGATACACACAACCTGTGCTATCTTAGGGCTCTTTCACACTTGCGTTCTTGTCTTCCGGCATAGAGTTCCGTCGTCGGGGCTCTATGCCGGAAGAATCCTGATCAGGATTATCCTAATGCATTCTGAATGGAGAGAAATCTGTTCAGGATGCATCAGGATGTCTTCAGTTCCGGAACGGAACGTTTTTTGGCCGGAGAAAATACCGCAGCATGCTGCGCTTTTTGCTCCGGCCAAAAATCCGGAACACTTGCCGCAAGGCCGGATCCGGAATTAATGCCCATTGAAAGGCATTGATCCGGATCCGGCCTTAAGCTAAACGTCGTTTCGGCGCATTGCCGGACCCGACATTTAGCTTTTTCTGAATGGTTACCATGGCTGCCGGGACGCTAAAGTCCTGGCAGCCATGGTAAAGTGTAGCGGGGAGCGGGGGAGCAGCATACTTACCGTCCGTGCGGCTCCCGGGGCGCTCCAGAGTGACGTCAGGGTGCCCCAAGCGCATGGATCATGTGATCGCATGGATCACGTCATCCATGCGCATGGGGCGCTCTGACGTCATTCTGGAGCGCCCCGGGAGCCGCACGGACTGTAAGTATACTGCTCCCCCGCTCCCCACTACTACTATGGCAGCCAGGACTTTAATAGCGTCCTGGGTGCCATAGTAACACTGAACGCATTTTGAAGACGGTTCCGTCTTCAAATGCTTTCAGTACACTTGCGTTTTTCCGGATCCGGAGTGTAATTCCGGCAAGTGGAGTACACGCCGGATCCGGACAACGCAAGTGTGAAAGAGGCCTTAACTGTCTTCTCCAAATTGCAAGTTGTTAGTGAGTCATGCACGGGAGAAAAATCACACTGACACCAAGGATCAAAGCAGATTGTTTATTGCAGAAAGTTAAGCAGTACATACAGTGGATATAAAATATCTAAACACCCCTGTTAAAATGTCAGGTTTCTGTGATGTAAAAAAATGAGACAAAGATAAATCATTTCAGAACTTTTTCCACCTTTAATGTGACCTATAAACTGTACAACTCAATTGAAAAACAAACTGAAATCTTTTAGGTAGAGGGAAGAAAAAAAAAATTAAAATAAAATATGGTTGCATAAGTGTGCACACCCTTAAACTAATACTTCTTTGAAGCACCTTTTGATTTTATTACAGCACTCAGTCTTTTTAGGCATGAGTCTATCAGCATGGCACATTTTGACTTGGCAAGATTTGCCCACTCTTCTTTGCAAAAACCCTCCAAGTCTGTTAGATTGCAAGGGCATCACCTGTGCACAGCCTTCTTCAGATCACCCCACAGATTTTCAATCGGATTCAGGTCTGGGCTCTGGCTGGGCCATTCCAAAACTTTGATCTTCTTCTGGTGAAGCCATTCCTCTGTTGATTTGGATGTATGCTTTGGGTCGTTGTCATGCTGAAAGATGAAGTTCCTCTTCATGTTCAGCTTTATAGGAGAAGCCTGAAGGTTTTGTGCCAATATTGACTGGTATTTGGAACTGTTCATAATTCCCTCTAGCTTAACTAAAAAAAACTGCCCCAAAGCATGATGCTGCCACCACCATGCTTTACTGTGGGCATGGTGTTCTTTTGGTGATGTGTAGTGTTGTTTTTGCGCCAAACATATCTTTTGGAATTATGGCCAAAAAGTTCAACCTTGGGTTCATCAGACCATAACACCTTTTCCTACATGGTTTTGGGAGACTTCAGATGTGTTTTTTCAAAATGTAGCCTGGCTTGGATTTTTTTCTTCGTAAGAAAAGGCTTTCGTCTTGCCACTCTACCCCATAGCCCAGACATATGAAGAATACAGGAGATTGTTGTCACATGTACCACACAGCCAGTACTTGCCAGATATTCCTGCAGCTCCTTTAATGTTTCTGTAGGCCTCTTGGTAGCCTCCCAGACCAGTTTTCTTCTTGTCTTTTCATCAATTTTGGAGGGACGTCCAGTTCTTGGTAATGTCACTGTTGTGCCATATTTTTGCCACTTGATGATGACTGTGTTCCATAGTATATCTAATGCCTTGGAAATTCTTTTGTACCCATCTTATGACTGATACCTTTTAACAATAAGATCCCTCTGAAACTTTGGAAGCCCTCTGTGGACCATGGCTTTTGCTGTGGGATGTGACTAAGAAAATTTCAGGAAAGACCAACTAGAGCAGCTAAACTTTATTTTGGGTTAATCAGAGGCACTTTGAATGATGGCAGGTGTATGCTGACTCCTATTTAACATGAATTTTAATGTGATTGATTAATTCTGAACACAGCTAAGTCCCCAGTTATACGAGGGTGTGCACACTTATGCAACCATATTATTTTAGTTTTTTTGTTTTCTTCCCTCCACCTAAAAGATTTCAGTTTGTTTTTCAATTGAGTGGTACAGTTTGTAGGTCACATTAAAGGTGGAAAAAGTTCTGAAATGATTTATCTTTGTCTAAATTTTTTATAGCACAGAAACCTGACATTTTAACAGGGGTGTGTAGACTTTTTATATCCACTGTATGTACATCAGTGGGGGCCTCCCACCTGAGGCTCGTGGCATTGTTCCATTGGTTATTATACAAAAATAAATTTTCACTATGTTAACTATTAGCATAGCTAAGGAATGTAAACTATAGATAAGTGTGGAGTGATCATGGATGCCAGCTCCATCTTGTAATGTTTTCAGATCTTTCAGTCTCATATCCACAACACCAAAGTGGCTATACAATAAAAATATAAATGCAGATCAGCTGTATGAGGGGACAGCGCACTGTGCACACCGTTTCCTCATACAGCTAATCGGTGCAGGTGCCAGGTGTTGGACCCCGCCGATCTGATATTGAGGACCTATCCTGAGGATAGGTCATCAATAGTAAAAGCCCAGACAACCTCTTTAAGCATAAGCAATTGCAGCAAGCTCCATCACATGAAATATATTGCACCAAGTTAACCCTAGGTAGATTAATATCCAAATTACAAGGGAGATGGATTTTTTTTTTTTTTTTTTAGAAGAATAGAATGCTAGGCTGCTCTACACTTTGAGGATACAACATGAGTGCTGGCACTCTATTTCAGTTCGGACAGTTATGTGCAGTCATATTCTTTATCCATAATATAAAATAAAAAAGTTTGTCCTTATCTTTGCAAAAAAATATATTTCCTGCTGCTGGATCCACAAAAGGGAACATGTCTATTTCCACCATCAGAACTGAATAATACTGCCGGATCCATGCTGCTGGCGCTGATGCCACACAAATGAGTTCTGTAATTGGTGTGGCTTAATCACGTGATTTCATGCTAAAATATCAGACAGGGGTCTGTATGTGGTTTCAGCCTCTGATTGGATAATGTTACCATGTATCCTGCAATAATTGAGTTATGGTGGTTTTTATGAATCTGAAAAGATTTTAGGTTGGATAAGGTGGGGATAGATGAGATGTGCGTTGAAAATATTTTATTGATATTTTAAATGCACAGGAAGATAAGTTACAGAAATGGGAGTGAGGTTAAAATACCCCCTGGTGTTAATTGAGTCGGTTTCTGAGCGAAAACCGGGTCAGGCTACTTTGAAGTGAAGTTTTATACGTGGATTTGAAAGCCGCTATCTTGTAAAGTAAATAAATGTCTATTTGACGCAATCCATGTTTGTGGACCTTCACTATTGGTGCTACAATTTTGTATTAGGACCATGTCACGGAGGATCAGTATTTCCGGCGGCTTGTGTTCCGGAGGAGAAAGTGAAGGATGGTGTGAACTAAGGAGCTAACTAGAACTAATGTGTTAACCAGAAGAGAGAATGCTTACTTCACGTGAGACTTTGGTTGTTCCAGCAGTGCAGATCCAGATTTATTCATGTTCTTTATCTGTTATGTTTTTTAGGTGTGTGTGTCACCGCCAGCTCTGTGAGAAGATCTGGCAGACGTTCTTCTCTACCTGTTGTATGATGTTCTTTGTTTTGGTTTCACTTTCTCATCTCCTTTCCTTCTCCCAGCTGCCACCTATTTGCACTGATTGTCTCCCTTTATATTCCCTCCCATACTGCCTCACTTTGCGGTTTATACTTCTTCCTGGATTGTGTTCACTGCTGGAGGCTGCTTCTCCTGATTCCTCAGATAAGTCTGTTTCCTTTATTTGTGTTTCTTGCTGGCTTGATTGTAGGTGACCCTGACTCCGTATCAAGTGCAGGGAGCCGGTGGTCGTGTCCCCTCACTATTATAGGGTTTTCAGGTGTCACATAGTATAAGGTACGAGGGCATTCAATAGTTTACCATAAAGATCTTTGCATGGGCATAGCAGTCAGGGAGAGCTCTAGGGGTTTTATAGGGCTCACCCATATGCTCCTTAGTTATGCTCCTTAGTTTGGGATCAAGCCAGTCGGATTTTTATTTATAAGTTCCAGCTTTCTGCAACACCATCCGAGACATTATAAAACGCCATAACCGTCTTAAGCATGGATCCGGTTTCAGCCTGGATTGACCGCATGCAAGGTCTTTCACTGGAGGTAGCAGATCTCAGTAAAACTGCGTCTCAGTTTCAGGTGACCGGTTCTGCTTGCGTTCATGGAGTTTGTTCCAAGCCTAAGATCTCGCTTCCGGATACGTTCTCCGGGGGTAGTGAGAATTTTGTTCGCTTTAGAGAGGCTTGCAAACTCCATTTTCGCCTACTTCCCAATTCCTCTGGTGATGAGGAGCAGAGGGTGGGGATCATCTCGCTGCTCAGGGATAACGCTCAGTCTCGGGCCCTATCGCTGCCGGTCGGGGCACGGCCCCTCCGATCGGTGGATGAATTTTTTGTAGCCCTGGGACAGATATATGATGACCCGGATCGTATTGCTCTGGCTGAATCTAAACTGCGTCTTTTATACCAGGGTAAACAGTCCGCAGAGATATATTGTTCAGAATTTCGGAGATGGGCAGCTGATTCTGGTTGGAATGATGTTGCACTCCGAAGTCAATTTTGCCATGGTCTTTCAGAAAGATTGAAAGATGCATTTGCTTTTCATGAGAGATCAGCATCGCTAGAGTCAGCCATGTCTCTAGCTGATCGCATTGACAGGCATCTTAGAGAGAGAGGAGACTAGTCTTTCCTGTCATATTCAGTCCAAGGACAGTGGGGCTGTCTCATTCAGTGCGCAGGGGTCTCAGTCTCTCTCAATCCCCTCTGAGGAGGAGGCCATGCAGCTGGGTTTGCTTGCCTCCGATAGTAGAGGATTCAGCTCTCAGAGGAGGGTTTGTTTCTGTTGTGGGGGTATAAATCATTTGGCTAATGTTTGCCCCTCTAGGAGATTCATGGAGTTTTCTGAGGGTAATAAAAGAAAAACAAAAAGAAAAAACCCTCTAAAAACTTTCCATTTGCTACTATTGGCAAGGTTGATGCGGAAATTGAAGGTTTGCCATTTACTTGTAGTTCCCGTTTTCTCCTACCTGCCAGGGTGGCGCTAGACAGCAAGAACATTGTTTGTGAGATTTTTGTAGATAGTGGAGCAGCTGTCAATCTCATTGATAATCAATTTGCAATAACGCATGGTTTCCAGATATGCACTTTGGAAAAGGATATACCAGTTTTTTCTATCGATTCCGCTCCACTTTCTCAAAGATCGTTAAAGGGCATAGTTCACAATATCCTGTTGACTGTGGGTGACGCTCATGTTGAGAATATGTCATGTTTTGTCTTAAGCGGATTACCAACTCCTCTAGTGTTGGGGCTACCCTGGCTCACTAAACATAACCCCACCATTGATTGGCAAGCAAGGCAAATAAATGGTTGGAGTGAGTTTTGCAGAGAGAATTGCCTCACGGCATCTCTTTCAGAGATTTCTACCAAGACTGTGCCATCTTTTCTCTCTGAATTTTCGGATGTGTTTTCCGAGAGTGGTGTCCAGGAGTTGGTGTCCAGGAGATGGTTCTTTAAGACATTGTCTGGATTTCAGGGAGCTAAACCGTATCACGGTTCGTGACCCATATCTGATCCCGGACCTGTTTAACCAGATTGTTGGGGCTAAGGTTTTTTCTAAGTTGGATTTAAGAGGGGCATACAACCTAGTCAGGGTCAGGGAAGGGGACGAATGGAAGACTGCCTTCAATACCCCTGAGGGTCATTTCGAGAATTTGGTTATGCCCTTTGGTTTGATGAATGCTCTGGCCATCTGCCAACATTTTGTGAACAGCATTTTTCATCATTTAATGGGGAAATTTGTACTGGTGTATCTGGATGACATTTTGATTTTTTCTCCTGATTTCAAGACTCATCGAGACCACCTACGTCAGGTCTTGCTGATTCTGCGGGATAATAAATTGTACGTTAAACTGGAAAAATGTGTGTTTGCGGCTCCGGAGATTCAATTTCTTGGTTTTCTTCTCTCCGCTTCTGGTTTTTGCATGGACCCTGAGAAGGTCCGCACTGTGCTTGATTGGGAGCTTCCTGAGAATCAGAAGGCGCTGATGCGGTTTTTGGGTTTTGCCAATTATTACAGAAAGTTCATTTTGAATTATTCCTCTGTTAAGCCACTCACTGATATGACTAAAAAGGGGGTAGATTTTTCTTTGTGGTTGGTAGATGCGCTTAAAAACATTTTCTAGTATCAAAGAGAGTTTTGCTTCCGCTCCCATTTTGGTACAACTGGATGTCTCTCTACCTTTTATTGTTGAGGTGGACCCTTCTGAGGTGGGTGTGGGTGCGGTCTTATCTCAGGGTCCCTCTCCTGCCAAATGGCAACCGTGTGCCTTTTTCTCAAGAAAACTCTCCTCTGCAGAGAGAAATTACGATGTGGGAGATAGGGAGTTGTTGGCCATAAAATTTGCTTTTGAGGAATGGCGCCATTGGTTAGAGGGAGCCAGACACCCTATTACCGTGTTTACAGACCATAAGAATCTGGCCTACTTGGAATCGGCCAAGCGTCTGAACCCGAGACAGGCCAGATGGTCTTTGTTCTTTTCTAGGTTTAATTTTGTTGTTACATTCCGCCCTGGGGTTAAAAATGTGAAGGCAGATGCCCTGTCACGTTGTTTTCCGGGAGGAGGGAACTTTGAAGACCCGGGTCCCATTTTGGCTGAAGGGGTTGTAGTCTCTGCTCTTTATCCTGATTTGGAGGCAGAGGTTCAGGCAGCCCAGGCAGAGGCTCCTGATCTTTGTCCCCCTGGGAGGTTGTTTGTGCCTCTCGCTTTACGACACAAGGTTTTTAAGGAGCACCACGTTACTGTCCTTGCTGGGCACCCGGGGAGCAGAGCCACAGTGGATCTCATTGCTCAGAGATTCTGGTGGCCGGCTCTTCGTAAGATGGTGGAGGGTTTTGTGGCAGCCTGCGAGACCTGTGCTCGTGCCAAGGTCCCTCATTCACGGCCATCGGGTTCTCTTCTCCCGTTACCCATTCCTTACCGTCCTTGGACGCATCTGTCCATGGACTTCATTACGGACCTGCCTCGTTCCTCGGGGAAGACTGTGATTCTGGTAGTAGTGGACCGTTTTAGCAAAATGGCGCATTTCATTCCCTTTCCTGGGTTACCCAATGCTAAGACGCTGGCACAAGCGTTTGTTGATCACATTGTTAAATTGCATGGCATTCCTTCAGACATGGTTTATGATAGGGACACGCAATTTGTTTCCAGATTCTGGAAGGCCTTCTGTTCTCGCTTCGGGGTTTGGTTGTCGTTCTCTTCTGCTTTTCACCTGCAGTCGAATGGTCAGACCGAACGCGTCAATCAGAATCTGGAGACATATCTGCGCTGTTTTGTGGCGGAGAATCAGGAGGATTGGTGTTTTTTGTCCCTTGCTGAGTTTGCTTTGAATAACAGTCGCCAGGAGTCCTCTGATAAGTCACCATTTTTTGGTGCATATGGGTTTCATCCGCAGTTTGGGACATTCTCTGGAGAGGGGTCTTCTGGTTTACCTGATGAGGAGAGATTTTCCTCGTCTTTGTCATTTATTTGGCAAAAGATTCAGGGTAATCTGAAGAGGATGAGTGAGAGATATAAGCGTGTGGCGGATAAGAGACGTCTTCCTGGTCCGGACCTGAATGTGGGGGATCTGGTGTGGTTGTCTACAAAGAATATCAAACTGAAGGTTCACTCCTGGAAGTTGGGTCCTAGGTTTATTGGGCCTTACAAGATCTTGTCCGTCATCAATCCCGTTGCCTTCCGTCTTGATCTTCCTCAGACTTGGAAGATCCATAATGTTTTTCAGAGGTCCCTATTAAAACCTTATGTCCAACCCACTGAACCCTCCTCTTCCGATTGTTGTTGATGGTAATCTTGAATTTCAGGTCTCTAGGATCGTGGATTCTCGCATTATCCGCGGTTCTCTCCAGTACCTAGTTCATTGGGAGGGTTATGGTCCTGAGGAGAGGATGTGGGTCCCAGTGGCGGACATTAAGGCCACTCGTCTCATCAGGGCTTTCCATAGGTCTCATCCTGAGAAGGTGGGCTCTGAGTGTCCGGAGTCCATCCGTAGAGGGAGTGGTACTGTCACCGCCAGCTCTGTGAGAAGATCTGGCAGACGTTCTTCTCTACCTGTTGTATGATGTTCTTTGTTTTGGTTTCACTTTCTTATCTCCTTTCCTTCTCCCAGCTGCCACCTATTTGCACTGATTGTCTCCCTTTATATTCCCTCCCATACTGCCTCACTTTGCGGTTTATACTTCTTCCTGGATTGTGTTCACTGCTGGAGGCTGCTTCTCCTGATTCCTCAGATAAGTCTGTTTCGTTTATTTGTTTTTCTGGCTGGCTTGATTGTAGGTGACCCTGACTCCGTCCGTATCAAGTGCAGGGAGCCGGTGGTAGTGTCCCCTTACTATTATAGGGTTTTCAGGTGTCACATAGTATAAGGTACGAGGGCATGCAATTGTCTACCATAAAGATCTTTGCATGGGCATAGCAGTCAGGGAGAGCTATAGGGGTTTTATAGGGCTCACCCATATGCTCCTTAGTTTGGGATCAAGCCAGTCGGATGTTTATTTATAAGTCCCAGCTTTCTGCAACACCATCCGTGACAGTGTGTTACTTTAACTACAAACAATAACTGCTTTCTCTACGCCATTTCAAGATTTTATAAGAATTGTTAGTAATGTCGCTAATAATGATGAGTTCTCAAAAACATAGTTAAAGCCTATTCTTATTTCAGATATTTATAGGACATCCTCAGGGTATGCCATAAATGTCTGTTAGATTCATGTCCCAGGCAGCCACCGTAATGAATAAGGAGGTGACCAGGATTATGGATTTATTGTACCACACGGTTTCCTTAATTCCCATAGAAGAGAACAGAAGATGTCAAAACTGAACTGTTTCCATAATCTTGATCACCTCTTTATTCATTAAGGCAGCACCACATTCTAGAGATAGTGTATCATCCTTCTGGGACCGCATCTATGTCTAATATGAGAATACCACTTCAACTCTTTATGATTAATGAAATGATGCATTAAAGTTATGTGAAATCATTTTTTTTTTTTAAATGCTTTCCACGTCACTATCAATTTTTTTTCTTAATCTTTAAATCCTGTAGTTTTCATAAAAGGATCATTCCAATGATAATAGGTGATGGTCTTAGTTTATCTACTACCCCTCCCTGCACCATGACTTCTGCAAATGCCACAGATCATGTCAAGTAAACTAGTCTAGTTAACTCTCCAACAGAAGTCAATTAACATCTAAGTCCATTATTCCTATAGTCCATGTGGAAGCTATAAAGCAGATTTCTAAATGCTGTTAACAGCAGGTCAGTCAAGATGGCTGCTCCCATACTCATGTACAGAAAATAGAATAAAAATAAATCTACAATCAGATAAAAGGGAACAGAAATAAAGAACATGCATGACTGTAAAAGAGACTACACATTCCTTTAAGGAATGCACATGGTGTCCATGATTGGATACTCCTATTCATCCTAATTAGGGATGAGCGAATCGACTTCGGATGCTTCATCCGAAGTCGATTCGCATAAAACTTAGTTGTAATAATGTACAGTATTTGAATGTATTGGCTCCATACAGCTCCATACAGTATTTGAATGTATTGGCTCCGATGAGCCGAAGTTATTACTTCGCAAAGTCTCACAAGACTTCCTGTAATAACTTTGTGAATTTATTATTACTGTAAAAAAAAAAAAAATGAACCTGAGTTTGGTATCAAAGTTTTTACAGTAATAATTAATTCACTAAGTTACTACACGAAGTCTCGTGAGACTTCGAAGTAATAACTTTGGCTCATCTGAGCCAATACATTCTAATACTGTACGAAGCACTCCATACCATACAGTATTAAAATGAAGTTTTATGCGAATTGACTTCAGATGAAGCATCCAAAGTCGATTCGCTCATTCCTAATATTTATATTCATAAAATGCTTAATATAAACAAATCTAATTTAAATCAGAATTATACCTTGACTTTTTGGCTTTGTGCACAATATTAAATTTTTCTGTAACTGAAAAGAGAACCAGCTATTTTGGTTCATATTGCTGTACTGGACAAGTTTGTTGTACAGCCAATTATTTTTCATCTTAGACCACAGTAATGACTTATTTTTTTAATCTTGCCCAATAAGGCTTATACCAGTTCAGAGTGTGTCAGATTACTGGACGTTCAGCATATTTCATCATATTTTCTTAATGCAGCCAAGTATTTCCATGATGCCAGCCCTGACAGTGAAATTGTAATCCAGCATTTACATTCTGTGCACGCATTCTATATAATGTAGGGACAACTATATGGTTTACTATTCTACACATTCTATTATGTTTTCCATCTTTCCTTTCCTGAAATACCTCTGGAAATACATCTTTTAGTGAACATAGAAATCACATAAATTAGTTAGAATGCTTTTCTGAATGCTACGCTTCAGGCTATTTTGCAGATTGTTTACTCTGAGAGAGCAAGAAAAATTCAATTTGTTAACTCTTTGAATAACCCACAAGTTGTAAGCAGATTTGGGAAAGTCAGGCCTAGATATTCTTACAGTGAATTACATTTCTTGACTGGAGGCAGGTAATAATAAATAATTAACATTTTTGGTTGAGTTCTCATAGGATTTTTTTCAGTCCAGGTTTATTTTAGCCTTTGAGGCCTGATTCAAATCTGCATTTAACTGATCTGGCTGGCTGTTTTCCAGCAGAGGAACAGAATACTGGAGTTTACCAGATCCGGCATAGCCAGACATGACAGTGGGCCGCTGAACCCCCTTGACTATAATGTTTGGCCAAAGCTGGCACTTATGTCGGAGAGCAGCGGGATCACATTCAGATTCCATTATAGTCAATGAGATGTGGCAGTGCACAACTGTGTCAGCTCTGTCAGCTCTGGTGAACTCCAGCATGCTGTTCCTCTGCTGGAAAAGCCTGCCGTATCAGTTAAACGCAGATGTGAATCAGCTCTCAGCTGACCAATAGTGCAGCTTCCAGATATTACAGACTGAAAAATTGTCAATTTCTATTGACAAATGTTTTTTATTTGATCAATTTATTTTTGCTTTTGATATGTTGATATGTTGTTTTTGATATGTTGTTATTTCCATTGTTTTGCTATTTCAGAGCAGATTCAGTTCATATAGTGCAGTATTGTGGTGCTAGATCTTCTATGATATGCCCAAGACTCCTTCACATTCACAGCTGTTTGAAGCGGTCCTGCTGAATATAATAGCTGAATGTCTAGCCTAACACACTGGTTTTGTTTCTGGTGCAATAGTAAAATGTGTTGTGGATAAAACAATGGTAATACAGTTATACCAAATTAGTATTATATGATTGTTTATTTTAAGCAAAAGCTCTGCCGTACATTAGATAAGCAGTGTTATCATAGACAAGTAGACTTAACATTACAATACTACTAGAGTTTCAGGTCCATTTCTGACAAATTGGTCAGAAGTAGTGATGGAAGAACATCTGACGGGACGGCTCGCAAACGCGCGTTAGCGTTCAAATGTTTGCGAACCGCGCGTTCACGGCGGGCCCCATTTACTTTAATGGCAAGCGAACCTGAAAAACCTTCAGGTCATATTTGCAGTCACCAAATGGACAGTGACAAACCAGAGGGGGATCATTGGCAAAAATTCCCACAAAAAAAACTTGTGATGAAGTGGCTGGAGGTACATTAGGCGCTCACTGGCTAAAAATTTTACTGTAGGCCACTGGAGTAGAGGTCCCAAAAATTAGGCATTCACATGACAGAAAATACCTTTTTTGCCACTGTATATGTATAAGACAAGGACCATTCTTTGTTCTGGGTGGTGGCAGATATGTGTGGGCTGGCATGAGGAAATTCAATTACAGGTGTTGAATTCCTCTGAGATCCATGCCTCATTAAGTTTTAGAAGTGAGCTAGGTGAGTGCGCTTATCGGTCAAGATCCCACCTGCTGCGCTGAACGTTCTTTCGGACAGTACACTCGAAGGGCAAGCCAAGAGTTCCATGGAAAATTGTGCCAGCTCTAACCATAGGTCAAGCCTGCACACCCAGTAGTCAAGGGGTTCCTCGCTTCTCAGAGCGTCCACATCGGCTGTTAACCCAATCTAGTCGGACACCTCTCGGTCTAGGCATTCCCTGAGGCTGGATCCGGAGGGCGGCTGTTAATGGGTTGGATGCAAGAATGAGCTCATATCCGAAGTGACCAATACATCTTCAAACCGCTCTCTTCTTGCATGCGCGGTAGGATTGATACCCGCACCTGTTTCGCTGTGGGTGG
The DNA here is from genome assembly GCF_905171765.1 of Bufo bufo. Lineage (NCBI taxonomy): Eukaryota > Metazoa > Chordata > Amphibia > Anura > Bufonidae > Bufo > Bufo bufo. The sequence continues at coordinate 134,761,773 of NC_053395.1, forward strand.
AAACTCCTCTGCCAGCGCCCGCAACAGCAGAATGCAGCATCTCTCGCAGCAAGGCCTAGAAATGCTGCATTCTGACAGCCCTCTGTGATGCTGGTAACATGTCCGCCATTTTGTGTTTGTACCGGGGGTCCAAGTACATTGCCACCCAGTACTGGTCCTTGCCCTTTATGCTTTTAATACAGGGGTCCCTCTTAAAACACCAGAGCATGAAGGCCCCCATTTGCACAAAATTGGAAGCGGTAGAGCGCCCTGGCTCCTGCTCATCGCCTAGGAGAATGTCGTCCTCGGTCTCCTCCCCCCAGCCACGGACAACATCAGGGATCCCTGAAAAGTTTAAAGTCCCCCTCAAAGCCTGCTCTTCTTTCTCCTCCCCCCCCCCCCCAGGCACCATCCTCCTCTGACTCCTTTTCAGACTCCTGCTGACTTGTTTCAGATGGAGTAGCCCCCCCTGGGAATTCATTCAGCATTGCGACTTCCTCATCTTCCTGCTCCTCGACGGCTTGATTAATGACACGATGGAATGCGCGCTCCAGAAAGCAGGCATAAGGTACAATGTCACTGATGGCGCCCTGGCTGCAACTGACCAGTTTGGTGATCTCATCAAATTGCCACAGAAGTTTGCATGCGTCGCGCATGAGCAGCCACTGGCGCGGTAAAAAAAAAAAAAAAAAAAAAAAAGCTCCCCAGAACCTGTATTGCTGCAGAGTTCGTACAGGTAGTCGTTAATGGCACTGGAGTTGGAGAGTTGCTGCTGGAGCAGCCCATCAAGCATATACAAGGTGGAGTTCCAGCACGTCGGGAAGTCACAAATCAGACCTGACAGGAAAGTGGTGTCGCCGCTGAATGTCCGCAAGGCGAGCTATGGCCTTGTTAGATCTTCTAAAATGGGCAGAGATTTTCCTGGCCTGCCGCAAGACAGCCTGGACCCCGGGGTATTTGGCAACCAATCGCTGCACGACTAAGTTCAGGATGTGTCATTTTGCCCTGTTTCAACGCGCCCAGCATATTGGCACCGTTGTCGCACACCACTTTACCAACTGTCAAATTGAATGGGGTTAGCCACTGATCGGCCTGTGACCGCAGAGCTGAAAGCAGTACAGGACCGGTGTGGCTCTCGGCTTCCAGGCACAACAGCCGCAGCACAGCATGGCAACATCTCACCTGGGACATAGAATAGGTTCTGGGGAGCTTGGGGGGGCTCAGTGGAAGAGGTGGTAGCAGTGAAAAAGGAGGAGTCAGCCGAGGAGGAGGTGGATGATGGAGTCGGAGGAGGAGAAGAGGCAGGCCTGCATGCAATCCTTGGCGGTAACACCAAATCCACATGGGAGCCACGGGTTACATGCTTGACGGCCGGTGGGCAGTAAAAGTTATGTACCTTCCCTGCCCGTGTTTGCTAGACCACGTGTCTGGTCAGATGTATCTTGGCACCGACACTGTGTGCCAGCGATATATTCACTTGCCGCTGAACGTGGCCATATAGCTCTGGGATGCCCTTCTGGGAGAAATATTTCCTTACGGGGGACCTTCCATTGCAGTGTGCCAATGGCCACAAATTTTCTAAAGGCCCCACCGAGTCCACCAGTTTATATGGCAGTAGCTGGTGGGCTACTAGTTCCGACAAGCCAGCGGTCAGCCATTGAGCAAGAGGGTTATCCGGCGTCAACTTTTTACGCTCGAACATTTGGCCCACGGAAGCCTGCCTTCTGCCAGATGAACGCGACGTCGGTATGGTGGAGGGTGGAGTGGAGGACAAATGGGAGGAGAGAGGAGAAGGAGAAGCGGCAGGACGTTTGGAGCTGGGAGTGTGGCTTTGTGGATTCTGACGGCATTCTCCCATTGGGCTAGGTGATAAGAGGCCAGGTTCCTTCTTAAGGCGGTCGTCCCTAGGTGAGTGTTGGGCTTACTGCGATTTATGCGTTGACAGCACAGGCTGCAGATGGCAACACTATTGTCAGCAGCTGACACATAAAAAAAAAAAAAACACACTACGGAGCCATGTGCCGGCATCCTGGGAGCGCCAGAAGTGATCATGCATGGTGGATGGCTCCAGGGGCGTAGCTAGAAATGAGTGGGCCCCATAGCAAAAAAAAAATTATGGCCCCCCCCCCTCCCGGATCTCCCACCCCCACCCCCACCCCCACATACCTCTCGGACCTCGCTGCCACATCCGCAGCTCCTCATGCACTTGCGACGGTTACGCGTAGGATTGAGCACAGGCAGTTGGTCACTGGCAATGCATTTGTGCCAGTGTAGGAAATGTATGAATCTAAATGTCTGTGTATAAGGGTCCATTCACACGTCCGCAATTTCGTTCCACATTTTGCGGAACGGAATTGCAGACCCATTCACGATGTGCTGCCCGGACACGGAATTGCAGACCCGCACTTCCGGGTCTGCAATTGCGTTCCTGAAAAAATTGTCGCTGGCTGTGATTTGCGGATCCGCAAAACACGTTGCGGACGTGTAAATGGACCCTTAAAGAAGATTGTTAAATTGTACAGGGGTCTGTAACACAAGAAGGTGAAAGTACATATCGTGGGGTGTGTATGTGTATTAGACAGAAGGTAAGGATATGTATCTTGTGTAATTTGGGTATTGGGGAGAGTAAGGGGTATATATATCTAGTGCTGATACACGTGTAGGTGAAGAGCCCCTCTGACATAATTCGTCTCTTTCATATTATAAGCTCCCCTTATGTATAATTTACTTACAGTTCTGAAGACTCAGGGGTGCTGGAAGGCTTTTTTTTTTCATTACACCTCAGGTCAGACCACCAATCATTCCCCCAATGTTAATCAGACCTCAGCTAACAGCCCCAATAAGATCCCCAATGTTAAGAAGACCCCAATAAGACCTCAGCTCAGACCCCAATATGAATGACCCCCAATCAGACCTCAGATAAGAGCCCCATGCCTCATAGCAGCCCCCAGTAGCCTTATAGCAGCCCCCAGTAGCCTCATATCAGCCCCCAGTCAGTGCATCTCCATCAGCCCCCAGTGCACCCTCCCCGGTATTAAAATCATTGGTGGGCAGGGCGCCCTCCCCAGTATTAAAATCATTGGTGGGCAGTGCGCCCTCCCCAGTATTAAAATCATTGGTGGGCAGTGTGCCCTCCCTACCCCCCCCCATCATTGGTGGCATCGGCAGTTCCGATCGGAGTCCCAGCAGTGTAATGCTGGGGCTCTGATCGGTTACCATGGCAGCCAGGACGCTACTGAAGTCCTGGCTGCCATGGCCAGTTACTCTGCAGCATTATACTTACATGCGCTGTGGCCCCGTGGCGCTCCTTCTTTTAACTCACAGGTCTGTGTGGCGCATTGCTTATGCTCAGGGGAGGGCTGGCAGCCTTAGTCCTGGGGGGCAAATCCAGTCAAGTGGCCCATTTTTAGCCCCGTCCATTATTAAAAGCCCCTCCTACATATAATAGGCCACTCCCAACACACACTGTACAGCTGACATTCTATAGTTGAGGCCTGTCTCTACTCATCATACGGAGAGGGGGGGCCCGTCCTGGCTGCACTGCCTGCTTATATAACAAGCTACAGCCAGGACGCTCCTCCGCTCTCCTCCCTCTCCTGATGCTGCTCAAGGCTTGTGGTTCCCCCCCACCATCTGCCACCCGCCCGTGGCCTGCTGCCCCCTTTTCGTTGTTCTCACTCAGCTCTGAATCCTCCTTCTGCAAATGGCAGCCGGAGCATCTCCTCTCTTACATAGCGCCCCCTACCTCTCACATCCAGTGATGTCACCTTTGATGTAGACGTTCTCTTTCCTCATCTTCTCCATTCAGACCAGACCGCCATGATGATTTTTCTGCCATCTCCTGTCTCTGCAGAGATTGAGAAACAGACATTAGTTTCCTGCCACCCCCAATACTATACTGCAGAAACAGTACCCCTGGGAATACTACTACCACACAGATAGTGCCCCCTTAAACAATTATTGGCACACAGTGCTCTAAAAAATAACTGCGCCCAGACACTAATAGTATAAAGATAATGTCCCCCAAAAATAACTGTGCTAAGCTGATACTATGCCAGGGTGCCCCCAAAGTAACAGTGCTCCCCAAAATCCCACCAATAGAAATAATTCTCTGCCAGAGCACACTTAGTAGTAATAATGCCCCTATAGTGCCCTAGTAATCATGTTCCTCATAGCCCCCAGTAGTAGTAAAGCTCCCCATAATACCCCCTAGTAGTACTAATTTTCCCTATAATATGACAGTACATGAAATACCCCCGCTTAGTGCCCGCAGTTGAGCTAATGTCCCCATAATGTACTGCTCCTCTCCCCCCCCCCATAGTGTCCCCCATAATATGCCAGTAAAAAAAATGCGCCTTAGTGCCCCCAGCAGATGCCCCTATAGTGCTCCTCTCCCCCACAATGGGCCAGTAAAAAAATGCCCCTTCTCAGTGCCACCATATGCCCCAATAGTGCTCCACTCCCCCATAGTGCCCCCAAATAATGCCCCATAGTGCCGCTCTCCCCTCTAGTGCCTCCCATAATGTGCCAGTAAAAAATGCCCCCTTAGTGCCACCAAATGCCATAGTGCCCCCATAATGTTCCAATACAAAAGGCCCCTTTAGAGCCCCCACTTCCCCATAGTGCCCCCAAATAATGCCCCTATAGTAACGCCAGATGCCCCATAGTGCTGCTCTCCCCTATAGTGCCCCCCAGAATGTGCCAATAATAAAAAAAAGCCCCTTCAGATACCCCCATAGTGCTCCTCTCCCCCATGGTGCCCCCCCATAATGTGCCAGTAAGAAATGCCCCCATAGTGCCAGCTCCTCCAATAGTGCCAGCTCCCCCCATAGTGCCAGCTCCCCCCCATAGTGCCAGCTCCCCCCCATAGTGCCATCCTCCTTATAGTGCTAGCCCCCCCATAATGCCAGCTCCCCCATAGTGCCAGGCCGCCCCCCCAAAGCAACCTCTCCTCCTCTCCACATCAATTCATAAGCCCCCGCCCCCCCCCATAGTGCCAGCTCCCCCATAGTGCCAGCTTCCCCATAGTACCAGCCCCCCCATAGTGCCAGCTCCCCTATAGTTCCAGCTCCCCCATAGTGCTAGCTCCCCCCCATAGTGCTAGCTCCCCCCCATAGTGCCAGCCCCCCCATAGTGCCAGCTCCCCCATAGTGTCAGCCCCCCCATAGTGCCAGCTCCCCCCATAGTGCCAGGCCCCCCCCCCCCCCCCAAAGCAACCTCTCCTCCTCTCCACATGAATTCATCAGCCCCCGGCCGGCCCCCCCTTCCTTTGAGTGATTGTCCTGCATCAGCCTAAAAAATCCACTTTTCCTTCTGCTCCTGGAACTGGAATGGACGCTGGCCGGGCTCCGCCTCCTCCACTCTGCTCCTCTCTCCTCCAGGCTCCAGCGATCTGCTCTCGGCTGTTCAAGGCTGCGCACAGCTGTGTGACGTCACTCACAAACTGCCTTACGCCTGTGCGCAGCCCTGCACAGACACAGCCGAGGACCAGGAAGCGCCGGTGAGTAGAGTTGAGCGAACACCTGGATGTTCGGGTTCGAGAAGTTCGGCCGAACTTCCCGGAAATGTTCGGGTTCGGGATCCGCACCCGACCCGAACTTCGTCCCGAACCCCATTGAAGTCAATGGGGACCCGAACTTTTGGGCACTAAAAAGGCTGTAAAACAGCCCAGGAAAGAGCTAGAGGGCTGCAAAAGTCAGCAACATGTAGGTAAATCCCCTGCAAACAAATGTGGATCGGGAAATTATATAAAATAAAAATTAAAAAAATAAAAATTAACCAATATCAATTGGACAGAGGTCCCATAGCAGAGAATCTGGCTTCACGTCAGCAGAGAATCAGTCTCTTCATGCCATAGCAAAGAATCTGGCTTCATGTCAGCAGAGAATCAGTCTCTTCATGCCATAGCAGAGAATCTGGCTTCATGTCAGCACAGAATCAGGCTTCACGTCACCCACCACTGGAACAGGCCACTGTCACATTTTTAGGCCCCGGCACCCAGACAGAGGAGAGAGGTCCCGTAACAGAGAATCTGGCCTTATGTCAGCGCAGAATCAGTCTTCATGTCATAGCAGAGAATCAGGCTTCACGTCACCCACCACTGGAACAGGCCACTGTCACATATTTAGGCCCCGGCACCCAGACAGAGGAGAGAGGTCCCGTAACAGAGAATCTGGCCTTATGTCAGCACAGAATCAGTCTTCATGTCATTGCAGAGAATCAGGCTTCACGTCACCCACCACTGGAACAGGCCACTGTCACATATTTAGGCCCAGGCACCCAGGCAGAGGAGAGAGGTCCCGTAACAGAGAATCTGGCCTTATGTCAGCGCAGAATCAGTCTTCATGTCATAGCAGAGAATCAGGCTTCACGTCACCCACCACTGGAACAGGCCA